>NW_024610119.1:0-249999 GCF_016920785.2 Ixodes scapularis | reverse complement strand
ACTAGTAGTCACTCGAAGCAACACAGCGAAAATAGCTTAAATCAACACGATTTAGGCTATTTTCGCTTTGTTGCTTCGGGTGCTCACAGTTTGGCACAGTGTGTTTAAAAAGATTATGCTTAACGTTGACAGGCCAAATGGGTGTTCCTCCCTGTGGTGTTTGCCACTCATTTCTCGTTTTCGTGGATTCTTTGTCGTTCTTGCGAACTTGGATCGAGGCTCCGCCATAGACTCAATGCACCTTTACGAGTCTGCAGAATATTTTAGTATTGACGCTTCCGTTCACTCGGTCTACCTTGTTAGTAATGCATCAAATGCTTTATAGGGGAACCCCCTACTTCCATAAATTGTACCGCCCGTCCTTTTTCGCATACCTTCCACTGTACGTAGATGGCAATCGATATCAGCACGACCACTTAGATTACCATGGTAACGTAAGCAACAACAACAAAACTGTACAGGAGCACTTACTGAGAATTAAACCAATATATCCCGATTCTACACTTGGACTTCGACCCGGAACCTCACCGTGGGCGTTCTGCGCGAGCTGGACGTCTGTCTGCTTGCACAAGGTGTATGCCTTGAGCCTTCTACTACAGTTAGCACATCTCAGTATTCTGCCTAGTGCATGACGATGCTGGTGAGGTGAGTGCCATGAATTAACAAAAATGTTCTACTTCGTTTCTCTAATCTACCCTTTAATGTTTTCTAAATAAGTTTAAACGATCGATCCTTAATTCATTTGATGCGTTTCAGTTTTTTTGAAAAAAAGAATGTTGCTACCATTTTTTTTCTTGCTTGAATATTTGCAAAATTTTATTACGACAGCGCATAAGAAACATTTTTTGTTGTTGTTGGACTTCTCGAGAAACTAATGCGGAGTGCAAGTCCGTCTGCTTTTTGCGCAGGAGTGGCGGTGACGTCAAAAATACGCGGGGCTCTGATTGGCTCTGATTGAAGGACAGTGGGTAGACCTCGAAGCAAGCTGCCTTGTGGTTTACCCACTGTCCTTGATTCAGAACCAATCAAAGCTCCGCCTTTTCACCTCACCACAACCCCTTGAGAAGAAGCAGACGGACTTGCGCTCCGCATTCCCAGAGATTCGGACTCCGCTGCCCCCTCTCAAGAGCGTACTGCATCTATCGTGTTAAAAAGGGTGGGCGCCTCTTTGTACATATCCGGAGGATTCAAAAATAGGTGGATAGTCGTTGTGATGAAAAAAAATACAGAAATTTAAGTGATGGAAGACTCAAGCGACGCAGTAAATGATCTGAATTAAGCTTTGTTTTGGTTCTCCTAAGCTGTTAGTAGGTGCCATGTATCGGCAAACGAATGCAAGTATCGATCATGTGTCTGCACTTTATAGCATGTTCTGCGAGAAACATAAACAAATTTCAAACATGATTCTCGGCGGAGATTTTAACCTACCAAACATCGAATGGGATACAGTGTTCTACAACCGGAAGCTTTTATTCTGAGGCGCTCCTTGATACAGCGTTCTCGTGTAATCTCGCACAAATAGTACGCGGTCTTACCCGAGTTACCCAAGAGGTTAGTTCAATTCTTGATCTTAGTTTTGTATCCAAGAAAATGTTTGCCTGACAGTCGTCACGAGATCGTACCGGGAATATCGGACCATCATATGGTTTCGTTAAAGTGTTCGCCTATTTCACATTCAAACGTACAAGCCTCTGTAAGAGAGCTCCACGACTTTAACAGAGCGCAGCGGAACGTGTGCATTTTGGGTTTATTAGACCAATAGTACAATAAATTTGTTAACATGAGTAGCGACAGTGACGTCAATATAAACTATATGTGGGATTTTGTTCTTAATTAGTATAAACGTGCATCCATAAATATTTTCCGCAAAAAGGCGACACGCAGGCAGAAGCCGTGAATAAGTTGAGACATATTTCAGTCAAAGCGCCGAGTCAAGCCTGCGTGTACAAAAAGTGAAAAAAAAAACTATAGAACAAAAGGTCTCTTATTATCGGTTAGACTTCAGCTGGGGTTAATTATTTAAACTGCCAGATATCGATTTTTTTTTTTTTGTTTGGCGTGACGATGCACAACTTTCAACGAAAGACCTTCAGAAGCTTTGGCGCCCTCTATTTCTGGCAAAACGTTTCGTAAACAAAATAATTATAAACGAGCGGTAAATATTTGGTAATTAGACTATCCCGAAGACGTTCAATGATTATTTTAGTTCGGTATTTACAAAACAGGGCAGCAGTGTCGCAGCATTAATCCGTTGGACATTCATGATGTTGCCTTGTCAGAGGCAGACATATTTGAAGCACATGTATTGTTAAAAGCCCGAAAGGTGTGTGTGCCAGACAATATCCCACATATATTTTTATATCCTTATGCAGAGAGGTGCGCGAAATCGTTACTAATTATACACGACTGCAGCTTGAACCAGAGTAGAGTTCTACAAGAATGGAAGACCCCAAAATTTGTTCCAGTTTACAAAGTGGGAAACAAATTAAATGTGACCAACTATCGCTCAATATCTCTATACTTTGTGCAGGCGGGAAGGCACTGGAACATTGTTTATTCAAATAACACTTTGCGCAGTTCGACAATTTTTGTTGTTGTTGTTTTGCGTGAAGAACATCATGTCTTTTGCCGTTGCCTGTCAACAGTGACACAGCTATTTATTGCTTTAAATGAATTTGCAACGGTTATGAATAAAGCGGGGCAGACTAGAATTGTCTTTTGTGTTCACTGAAAATATTCAAAGGAAGCCACGTATGTTGGACCTACCGTCCTCGTACGAAGAAGGGACCTTTTAGTTCTTCACACTCCAAGATTGTGAGAACAAGCATAGCGTCTTCTCACCTACGGGCTGCCTTAGACAAGTCGTGCCACCATTCTATGAAGGAGTGCTTTGGACAGCAAATGGAGCGGCTTGCAGCGTCGGGGTTTTCTTCGTAAGTCTTGCTGGCAGTGGCAAAAATGTTGCTAAAGGATTCAGGGAAGCCTTTAATACAGAAGGGAGAGACAAAGGAAGAGGCCACAGGTGATCCCATACCAGCACAGAGTTTCATACAACTTAAAAAAAAGTTATAATTTGAAAGTTCGAAAAAATAGGTATAATAAATACTTTTTGAATATATTTCGAAGACACGCACTTTTCTCTGAGAGTAGCTTCACTCTCTCAACTGTGTAAGCTTTCAAACATACCTGAGCATAAAATAACACAAAAACATTCGTCGCCTCAAGTTTCTTTATAACATAGTGGCAACGTTAAGCTCCCATTTGAAAAATGCATGCAGTACAATACATCACTACAGACACCTAGCAAGCATAAGAAAACCACTACAGTTCCTCAAATTAAAAAAAAAAAGAAATATATATATATATATATATTTATATATATATTTTTTTTTTAATTTGAAGAACTGTAGTGGTTTTCTTATATATATATATATATATATATATATATATATATATATATATATATATATATATATATATATATATATATATATCATTTTAAATATTCCTTCATAGAGAGAGCGCACTGTTCATCAATGGAATAATTTACCTCTCAGAATTATCAATCAGTCCACAACTTCTTGCTTTGTCGCGGCACTTAAAAATTATTTAAGTCAGAATTATCTTGCTTTACTGTGTCTCAAGGTTTGTTTACTTTTAAAACGTTAGCATTAGAACGCTCGTTTTGACGAAAACCCAGCGGTGTCTCTCGTTTGTAAGCACCGAGGAGAAAGGGAGGAGCCGAGAGAGGGTGTCGCGTGTGAAGCCCCAATTGGTCCGAAGGCTGACGTCAGCACGCGTCAACCTTTCCCTTTCCTCCCTGCGCTGACAAACTGACAGACGTCGCCGGGTTTTTGTCAGTCACACTCACAGCTGGAGCGCAGCCAGAGAGGAGGAAGCGTCGCGACGCGGTGGAATGCTGGCGTGCTCAGTTGCCGCACTGCCGTCGCCGGTTGCTCTTCGCTTTGGGTTTCCGTAGTAGCGGCGAGTGGGCTCTGGTATATGTGTGTAGCTAAAACGATGAATGTCGTTTCCTCCCTGAGTAATGTGAATTCGGTTTCTTCGTCAAATTCTATGGATGTGGTTCTTTCCACGAGCGATATGGATGACCGTGTCCATGAGTGTCGACGTACTTTGACAAGCAGAGTACAGAAAAGGGGTGAAACAAATTTACACTACAATACACTGGTAGATTGTTAGGGAATGCGTTAGCATGATTCTGAGGAAATGCAATACACCCCATAAATGCAGCCTTAGGGTTCCCCTTTCAGACACACTATGGGTGCATTCCCACTGGCGTTTGAATCGCAACCGCGAAGCGAATCCACTCGCCTTCATAATCAACTGCGCGTAAATTTGTATTGCATCTTTAAAGAGTAGCTGCAAAGAAAAAAACGTTTTTTTAAACAGCCTACTTGGGACAAACATGTCACAAAACAAATCTCCCGCGAAAAAACATTTTTTTTGTGCAATATTTACGCCACAGGACGTAATTTAGTCGCAGTCGCAACCTCTCAACATTTGAAACTCCCGCTCTTTCGACGCGCGCGGAGTGGCTGGAATACGTCACTCCGTGACGTAGAGCAGCCACTCCGTGACGTATCATACCAACTTTGTTGCGCGCGATTTAAAGCGGACGAAATAACCGCAAACAAAAATCAGTCCCGCGCGATAAATAGTGCTACAAAAAAATTTTGTTTTTGTTGGAAAAATTGTTTTGTGACATGCTTGTCCCAATTAGGCTGTTTAAAATACACTTTTTTTTTCTTTGCAGTAACCCTTTAAGCAAGCGCGTTCGGAACCGCTTTGCGGATGCGGTTGAGCCTCCAGTGTGAATGCGGTGTAACACTGACCCCGTAACGGGGCCAAGAAGATGCAGCAAAACAGAAAGCCAAAACAGAAAAGTGAAGGCGTCAGCGGTAACGATTCCCAAAAGGGCACGTGTCTGGCGTTTCCCAAGGTTTATGCTGACGCATTTTCTAAGAATCCACATGTGGATATTCTTGTATTTTTTGTTTGTTTTATATATCAAGTAACTAGTGTTTTTGAATTTCGCTTTAGTTTTATCTCAAGTATTAATACGTACTTGCCACTCCGGGTATTCTCGTCGACTATGCTCATTTATGTTATGTTATTCTTTGTTTGTTCGCATCGCACAATGTATACACGGTGTGCCAAGCTTGCCCTTGCCTTGGACGCCTTGTAGGTGTCCGGAGATATTAATGAATAAATAAATGAACACGAAACACCTTTCTTGCAAGTCCCTTTGTGCCTTTTTTTGTTTGATTACGCAAAAACCTTTTTTTTCTTTAATTGTTTGCGTTTATTTTGTTATATTTATTATTTAAGGGAATACATATATTGCCCAAATTATTATACCAGCGATATTTCGATTGCCCATGATTTGCCTAAAAATTGGACCAACCCTTTAATATTGTAGTGAGTGCGCAGGCGAGCTGGTGGAAATTAACCATTCTGATGTTAGCCTGAGACTGAGGCAGGAAAAGAGGAAGTTTCAAAGTAGAAGAAAAAGGAAATTAACCATTCTGATGTTAGCCTGAGACTGAGGCAGGAAAAGAGGAAGTTTCAAAGTAGAAGAAAAAGGAAAAAGAGACGTATCCTCGACTGTTCCTTTTTCTTCTACTTTGAAACTTCCTCTTTTCCTGCCTCAGTCTCAGGCTAACATCAGAATGGTCAACCCTTTAATTACACCATCTTTTTTTTACACTTAGAAGCATTTCGGAAACGTTCGGTATGTCAGAATTTATAATTTCGAGGAGAGCACAGGTTGTTCTCGAAGGGTCACGAAAAGATTTCCGGTGCTAAATAAATGCAGGAGGAGGTCACTTCAGCACAAAAAATAAATAAAAAAACAAGATGTGACGGGACGTGTTTCTGGTCTGCCTCTTGGTCGAGCAGCAAGTTTTGCTATCATGGGACGTCACCCCCCTGAGAAGCGCGAAAAAATTCGAATATTTGTTTTAAAATTACCCTCATTTGCCTCTTTTTTTTCACAAAACCAATTTTGAACTAAGACATTATAAATATCAAGCCGCTAACGTTAAATCCTGGGCAATCCGAAAAAGTGTTTACTTTGGGTACCTCATAAACAACTTTTAACATAAATATTTTATTTCAAACTAAAAAACAAAACAAAAAACGAACATGAGCGTTGTTTCTTTCTTGGTTAGTGTGTGGCCTTCGAACGCCGAACGCCCGACCTTGCGCCACCCTTGTGGAACATCTTATTTGTATGAGAAATGTATTGGTTCAATAAACGCGCATCATCAAGTAAGATCATACAACAACATACAAGATCCGTTTAAGAACATATAAGAAGTTAGACAAATATTTATGTTTCTTCATCTTCTTATATGCTCTTATAAGGTTTTCGTATGTTCTTATATGATCTTCTTTGATCATATGCGCTCATTGGACCAAGACACTTCTGATGCAAATAGGAATTTTCACTAGGACAGGAGCAGACGTCGCTTTTCTTCGCACTAATTGGAAGGAGAGAGTGGACAGAGCTGAGGGCCGCAAGCCTTTCCGTTTACCCGCTATCCTTCCAATCAGAACCCGGCACTCTGACCTCGCCGCACATTCTTATTTCCTCCTCTCCGTTAGCTCCGCATCATTAACAAAAGTAACTCAATAAAAACAAAATTATATTCGGAATTTTTAAAATGCTCTCGTCGTGAGTGATCCCAGAATATGTGTGTTTATGTTATCCCCTTCTGTTGAGATCTCAAGAGAAAGATTAGCAATAAAAAAAAAACATTAAAGAAAAAAGAAGCGGGTCCTGAACTTTTTACCGCGAGGCCTGCAATTAGAGTGCTAACGGTATGATGTTCTCGATTAAAAACTCGGCCCTCAAATCATGAACCTAGGGAAAAAACAGGCTATTTAATTTAGTTTATTTTCCACTCAGAGCCCGAAATCATTACAAATGACTGGTGCGCTGCACAATGCATAAAAAAAAAAATTAGAAAAACAAACAACATAAAGGCACAGATACTAACTTACAACAAAACATATATTCGGAAATAAATAACTAATTTAAATTTTGGTGTCCGTAATTGCGACTATGGCGGCGGGAAGGCGATTCCAATCAGTTGATATTTGAGGCGAAGAAAAAAGGCAAATATTACCACCCTTAGAAATCAAAATGTTAAAACATATTCGCTTATATTTTTTCTTCTTAATTTTGGCCTTTAATTTTTAAGCTCGATCGAGATTTTGAGCGAACCACCGTTTCCTCGTTGAAATAGAAGACGGTTGTACCAAGATGATGAAAACGAAGGCCACAATGTTTTCCCGGCGGAACAGCTGGTGGTGAGCCTGAAAGGGGAAATGAAATCGCTTGAAAAATTATCCCTATTTTACTTACAAACAGTGGTTTCGATGTGAATATAAATGACTAAACAACGGTTTAGACACGCCAGTTTCCCTGCATCTCTGGCTATGTTCCCTTGTCTTCCCACTTATCTGAAAGGTGAAAAAGGAAACGAGTTCATTTTCAAACATAAAAGGGCAAACTATTCGCAGCGTTACCCAGGATCGATAACGAGATTTATGGCTCTCGCGAACATAAAAAAAGAATAATTTGGGGGAAACAAAAAACCTGCCTTGATTGATCTCAAAATATTGTTTTTTTATTCGTGCGCGAAAGCGCCGAGACAAAGGAAGAAAAAAAAAGGTTAGTATGATGTTCTTCTTCTTTTCTTCTCTTTCTACTGCGGTGGTTATGTTTCTTATGCTCCAAGCTTGAACAGCAATCACCAAAACAAGAAACGCCTACGAGAGGACAGCAAAACAAAAGTAAATAATTAACCTGGAAAACAAAAAATAGGTGAAAGTAGTGGAATATAGAATGAGCAGATATTCTTTGGTGTCGCGCCATATTACTTTAGAGGATATTATTTTAAATTGCAGTAATTTACGCACAGCACCGTAGTAACGACTGGTTGGTAGCGATTTGTCAAGCGAATCTGCTACGGAGTGGAATTAACCCGTTTCCTACCGGGCATGGCGAAAAGAAAGGGTAGAGACGATGTAAACCCCATCATGTGCACCCTTCCTCTTCTCCTTTCATTAATAATCACCAAGCAAAAAAGAAGGGGGGGGGGGGCGGGAAAGAGTCTCTCTGTTATCTCCTGGTGTGCATTTATTTTTGCTTTTGCTTGATAAACGTAACAAACCACAACCCTTTCATACCTTTTGAAATCATATTTGACACATCAAAATTCGTATATAAAAAGAGGTCTTTTGTCCATAGAATCATTGATGTCAAGCTCCACATATTTACTCCGGTTTGGATATATACCATATTTGCTAAAGCAATGGTCTCATTTTTTATAAAGAAGGCACGTACTGTACGTCTACTTTTCTGCAGAACACATATACAGCTAATCATCCTGTTCTGCATTTGAAAAAAAAAAAAAAGTAGCGAATAGCAGGATTGGGAATGCGAATCTTTATAAAAATCAACTCTAAGCAGATAGCATTTTCGCTGCCATTTTTCTCCCGATCGCGGTGGGTGGTTATCCCTGTTTTCCGCGGGAAAGCGAACCTACAGGTTTGGTTCAAAGAAAGCGCGGCTATTACATGAGCAAATACGGCACGTCTACATAAAAATCTAAGCAAACAATACATATATAGAGTGTTTTTTTTTTATTCTTACACATTTGTTTAAAAAATACCGTGAAAGCTACACGAATACGGTTTGTGAAGGTGGGTTATACGGCCAAGTGGACATTATCTGGGTGGCTAATTTTTACGATAAGTCGGCTAATTAACTAAAATACGTTAATTAACTTTTTAATTATTGAAAATAAACACATGGTTTCAGTTAGAAACTTGCTGAGCATGATCTAAAACCCCTAAATCAACTATTTTTATCAAGATATAACGCCGGGGCAGCATTTTACGGCGTTCTGTAAAAACGCTCCATTTGGACGCGTTTCTAGATTTCAGTTTCTTATTGGAGCGCATCTACGCGCCCGCGATCCTGCTCCCCGGTGGTCGCGGCGCAAAGCCACCTGCTCGGCTCCCTCGTAGAATGGAGGGAAGTACGGCGCACGTGTGTTTCGCGTCTCAGCCACTGGGGAGCAGGACCGCGGGCGCGGTGATGCGCTCCGATAAGAAACCGAAATCTAGAATTGCGTCCAAATGGGAACGCTTTTACAGAATGCTGTAAAATGCTTTCCCGGCGTTATATCCTTCCAAAAATAGTTGACTTAATGGTTTTCGACGATGCTCTGCAAGTTTCTAATTGAAACCATATGTCTATTTCCACTTATTAAAACTTTAAGTAACTAATTTTAATCAATTAGCCGACTTATCGCAAAAACTAGCCACCCACCTAATGTCCGCCTGGCCGTATAACCCACCTGCGCAAACCGCATTAGTGTAGCTTTAATGATATTTTTTTTAAGAAATGTGTAAGAATAAAAAAAAACACCCTATATATATATATATATATATATATATATACATATATATATATATATATATATATATATATATATATATATATATATATATATATATATATATATATATATATATATATTGCGAAACAGCTTCAACCGCGGTTCAACAAGCCGAACGTAATTTACTCCGCGATCGTGAATTAGCACAGCATGAAACCGTGGCTTTAAAAGTGTTTGAAGAGAGAAAACGGGGGATGCTGAGTGAGGTAAAGGAAAACAAGTTGACTAGGGACAATGTTGGACCTCCTCCGGCAGGTGTGTTTGAACGCAACGTGCGGAGCTGCAGGGCCGAATCCCATACCGCAGTTGGCTCATCAGACGTAGAACTATACCCACTCGGGATCCACCCTGCGAACGAGAAACGCAGAATTGTAATCCCGAATCCACTAACATAGTTAACTTATCAAACATAGAACTGTCCACCCACGAGTCGTCGCTCCTCTCGCGGGGACTCAACTTCTGCCCCACAACAGGCCGATATGATGAACTTTCTTTGCTTCAAGACCCAGACAATCTTGCCCGCAACCTTCGACTTCAGGAGTTCTTTTTCGACAGGCCCCGCGAAGGCGCGTCTGCTCTTCCATCCACATCGACTGGTTGGACTCCCAAAACTGGCAGAGACGAGCATTTAGACATTTTTATTAAAGCTGTTCAGAAAGACATCGTAGCGGCATTTAGAAAACAGCAGCCTAACCACTACAACCTTTCCTCTCCAGAGCAGAGGGCACTCAGGTCCCTTAGCGCGAGAGACGACATCGTGATAAAACCTGCCGACAAGGGGGGCGCCATAGTCATTCTTAACACCAGTGATTACTTACAGGAAGGCAATAGACAACTTAACGATGCAAAATTCTATTGTCATCTCAAAAACGATCCGACCAGGCAACATGCCGACACCATACGGGGGCAGCTGGGCCAGCTAGTAAAACAGGGGGAAATTACCGAAAATACGGCAAAGGCGTTAAAGGAGCTGTGCAACGATATTCAATTGGAATGTTTTTCTCTTTACACGAGCTTACTGGCACAAGGATACTCACACGCAACGCCATTGGCCAAGGAATTCCTTTGTTGCGGTGTAATTCCAAGGACAAAAGCGATAATTTTCATTCAATCTCTCCTTCGCAAAATTTGATGACGTAACTCGGGGATCGCAGTACACCCAAGTGACGATATTTGGATGCGGTTCATAGATTGGACCCGAGCATTGCGTGGGCACTCGACTTGGGCTCGTGACAATTGCTAGCTCGAGAAGCATTCGAGTTGTGACCCGTGTCCAATCGCTGCAACGACGACAACAGCCGAGCCATAACAATGTCTGGAACTCAGCGCGTGTCCTGCGCTTTGCCAACCCCAGCGCGTGGCTATGATCAATACTGGCGGCATATAACCGGCTCCAGATCACGTGGCCGCTTGTTCTGGCTGCGAGTTGAGGGGATGAACGCTGCTCGTTTTTCTTAAATTTTTTTTCTGGGACTTCTATTGCGTGGGGTGAAAAACGAACGCGTGTTTCATAGGTCATTAACGTTAGGGATCCGTTTTAAGCGGTATTTGTGCACAGTACAAAAATTGTTGCATCGCTCCTTTAACTGCTAAAAACGCCGTGCCAGGTAGATTTTACATGCTACCAAAAATTTATAAGGAAGGGAACCCAGGCCGTCCCATTATATCTGGATCAGGAACCCTCACCGAACCAATACCTAGCTATATTGATAACTTGATTAGGAACATAACGGCATCATGACACAACAGCACACGACAAAACAACACGCGACAAAACAGCACGGTCAAAACTGCACGCGTCAAAAAAGCACAGCGTCAAAACAGCACGACGACAAAACAGCACAGCGTCAAAATGGCACAGCGACAGGAGAGCACGTGCCGAAACAGCGCGGCGTCAAAACAGCACAGCGTCAGAACAGCACAACGTCAAAACTGGACATTGAGAATAGAGCTCGGGTTTGGCGTTTTCGGTTATTATTTTGAAATTCGGCGTAGATTTTTCGGTTTTTATTTCAAGCAGAAGTTTTCGGTTTATTGCTGAGTATATTTGTAGACTCATAAACTTTTCAGTTTTTTTCGGTTTATTGACGAAAACCAGTATACAGACGAAAATGCAATATTTAAAGGCGTTTGTTTAAAATGAATAGTGAGTGAACCAGGTACTGAATTTCTTATTTGTTGCTGTCTGTGGCAGCCGACGCGACCTGTTGTGCAAGACGCACTGGGGCCCTATCGTGATCTGACATTAGCGTCGTGGGCTCGTATTTGTACACAGGACGAACATGAGCTTTACTACTACTTCGGTCGGAGCGGCAAATACCAAAATCCAAAAAATTGCAAGCATTGTACTAAGAGCGTCTTTTCCCCATTTTCACGACTGCGAGAGGTGGTTCATTCGCGCAGTCCAAGAAACGAAAATAAATCAATCGCATTTATGCCCTCCTCTAGCAGACGGAAGCTGTGGGTGTTAAAAATGTGCAGAATTTACGGATGCCCTTTAATTTTATTGTTCAGTTCACGATTAAACTCTCTTCTTTGAACAAAGAATTCGACACAGAAATCCCTATCAGGTGAAAAACCCACATTCCGTCCAGAAGACCATTGCGTCGGTTCAACTTTTGTTGAAAGTTTAAATGATCTCGGAGACAGGCTAAAAACTGCGGAAGGAAGTGGGCATACGGTCAGTAATGAAGTACATTCCCCCACTCACCCCTCCAAACGCCCTCAAAAATACGGACCTTTTTAGTTAAAACCGAATTCTAAAAAAAAAATATTTCGTCGTACTTTTACCGGTTTTATCGGTTTAAGCCGAAAACGCTGAACCCTAAATATAGCGATGGAGTTAAAAAATGCATGTCTCAAAGTAGGCACTGTAAAGGGATGGAGGGTCTAGGCCAATTCCTCGAAGGTCATCTCGTCGACGGCCAATTTGTCGAATCCGTTCTCTTGGGAGCAAGTCGGGAGTGGGGAGTATACTCGTATAATATACCACTGTGCTATATTAGACATATCATGTTGTATCAGATCAGAATCTAAAGGACAGTGAACACTCTTGAACAACTTGATGTCGTCGGCAAATAAAAGCAGTTCAACCTTCTTTACACATGACGCTATATCATTTATAAAAATTGAAAACAGTAGAGGACCCAAAATTGATCCCTGGGGTACGCCTGATATTGAAAAAAACTCTTTGGAATAACTGTCAGGGACCCGAACACTATTTGATCAAAAAGACAAATAACTCTTAAACCAGCTACAGAGTTCTGGACAGACACCATACAGATGTAACTTGGAAAAAAGCAACACGTGACTCACTTTATCGAAGGCTTTTGACAAATCAAAGTATATTGCATCTAGTTGTTCTCTATTTAAAACAAACGGCACATAGTAATGTGAAAAGGTACACAAATTTGTTTCCACAGACCTACCTTTTAAAAAACCGTGCTGCAAGGGCGTTAATTTTTGACGGAAATAAAAAGTCATCCTGCTATGCACAACAATCTCAAAAACCTTGGAAAAACCACATAGCAGGGAAACTGGACGGTTGTTCGCAACTATAGATGCGTCACCGCCTTTTAAGGTAGGAACAACAACTGCTTTTTTCCAGAGCGAAGGGAAAGCGCCTGAACTGAGTGACATATTAAAAATGTGTTTCAAAATAGGAATGAGCAGCAGACGGCAACCTTTGATAACAAAGCCTGGTACACCATCCACGCCAGAAGAAAATTTGGGTTTTAACTTTCGTATCGTCTCGGCAATATCAAGAGAGTCCACTCTTATGGAACTAACAAAATATTGACAAATCAGCTCCTTATCCTCCGGTTGAACTGATTGCTGATTGTCAGAGAAAAATTTGGCAAAATATTCAACGAAAACATCTGCAACTTCATGAGGTGATGAAACATAACCCGGGGCGTTACCTGAACAGGCACGCAAGCAGATGATAGGACTAACATCACGTGTATGTTGCTTCGTGAACTTCCAGAAAGTCTTCGGGCTGCGAAACAAGCTATTTTCTACACTGTCAAGATGCATGCGTTTATCGCGCTTGAACAGTTCCTTCGCCAAGGCCCGATATAAACACATAAGTGAAAAGCCGCATTTTTTATAAAGACGGTGTAAGTGTTCTTTCTTGACCAAATAACGTTTTAAATCCCTGGAAAACCATTCAGGATATTTGGATGGCTTTGTTGAACGATTCGGTACAAAAGTGTCGATGGCAACTTTTACAATTGTTGTTAGAGTTTCAGAAGCACGATCGACTTCAGACATGGCTAGAACGTTAGACCAGTCGAAAGTTTCAATATATTTATACAAGCCAAGGTAATTTTCTTTTTAAAAACTGTAAGCTAATGGCTTTGACGATATCCGCGACTTCCACGGAAGAGATAACTGGACTATTAAAGGTGGATGAAACTTATCAACTTGTACCAAAGGATCGGAAGCCAGACGTAAGCCTAGAATGTGGACATTTGAAAGAACGAGATCTAAGATATTACCTGCGCAATTCGGTATTGAATTTAGTTGTTCTAGACCACTCAAGTTAATAAAAGACAACAAAGAAAAGGCCTTTCTAGCTGTTAACATATTATTGTTTAAAGCTTGCAATGACAACTCTACACTCGGAAGATTAAAATCTCCGTATATCTGAACACGAAACTTGTCAAAATCGATCTGCTTACCGAAAGATTCAAAATGTTCAATAAAAGTGGTTTCATCAGATAACGGGGAAAATAGTACGTTCCTATCAGGTAATTAAATCTGTCACTTGCCTTAATCTCGATCCAAACACATTTTGAATAAGTTTCGAGATCAAACCGCTTATGCGATGCCATGGAAACTTTAGTTGCAATTAACACGCCCCCTCCCATCGTTTGCCCCGTACACAAATAGTCGCTATCCCTTCAATAGACCGTGTAGCTGGGGTTGAAGTAATTAGAGGCTGATATACCATCACAAAGACAGGTCTCGAAAATACATATAATATCATGACTTAAATTAGTTGAATTGTACAGAAACTCGTCGGCCTTAGTCCTCAGGCCTCGTACATTTTGGTAAAACACGCTACGTTTCTGCGCCATGAACGGTTTCTACTCCGTCATCAGTATGAACACGAGACTTGTCCGGTCGACCAAAGAACTGATGGAAAATGCTACCTTCAGGCCACACCTCGGATTTGTTAATTGCGTCGAAAACTTACTCGTCACCCGAGATGTGTAACGAAGAGTATGTGTCAAATCGTGTAAACATTTTTGAACACGGGACCTACCTCCCCGCTACAAGAGGTTCGATAAGTGCAAGAACATCGTCCACGCTCGTATTCGGATCTAGCCTAGATACAAAAAGTGCCAAACGACGATTCTTTCAAGGGACAGCGGACATTTTACTTGGTTTAGCCGTTCCAGCTGACGGCTTGGTTCACCGTCGGGGCCCCACCGTTGTGTAGCTGTCGTATAGAACTAAAGTTACAGTTACATTTTTAAAGTAACTCGTTACAGTTACAATTTACCAAAAAAGTAACAAAGTTACAGTAACGCGTTAGTAGTAACGCGTTACTACCCAAGACTGCTCCCTGCTTGTACTGGGACGAATTTTAGACCCTTAATCTGAAGATTACTATGTTGCCTCTTCGGAGCCCCCAGCAGCGCCTGCCGAGCTATTTTGCCTGCCGACAAGTTGACTTCTCAAACGCCCGATTCTCTCAAGTCCGATTAAATACCGGTATTATAAAATTCGAGTGCCAGTCGATGTCCCTTTATGTTCCCGGCCACTTTGGCAGGCGCAGTCAATCACGATGCGAAAGAACTCGAGTGATCTAAAAAAACACTGCCCCCTTGCATTGACCGTCATGGCGAACATGGGACGAAAGCAGACGGATGTCACCGACATTAACTGCGGCGGAGGTTTCGAGACAGATGGCGCGTTGCATCATGGTCCCGTGCAACGCTTAAAGGTAATGACACTTCAGCCATATTGTTGCGTAGAATCAATGTGGCCAGCTGTCACAACATTTCCGCTGATGTGCCTGACGAAAAATGCGAGACGTCTCTTCGATTATGCTGTTCGCTGGACTCAATACAAAGCAATGCGATACAGCGACGATTTCCTAAGACCCCACAGAGCGCTAACAAGTCGCGCTTCATGGACCATCATAATCGCAGACTGCGCCCTGGAGTCGCCGTTAAAAACATCACGTGACGCGAACGGGCGAATAACGGTCGTGGCGGCGTTGGACAACACGGAGTTTTAGTGGATTGTTCGATTAACTTCTTAACAATATTTCATACTCCGCCGACCCCTGTGTGCATGCACCGTATGATTCTGGAGTTTTATTAGATCGTTCCGATTTCTCCGACAACGATACTCGATATTCCACCGCACTCTTTACGCACGCATCGTATCGTTATCGAAGTTATGTGAACAATGTGCTCAAACATTTTATTATCAAATATCGTTATCGAAGGCATCAAAACAATCTGCTAAAACTTCCTAACGAGGAAAAAGAAGGTCGATGCTCTGAGCATAGCGTTCTAGTGACTCTAGTTTTACCAAGGTGACGTTTTTCTTCCTGTCCAAAGACGCACGTGCTCCAACCGCTAGTCCGGAAAAAAAGCTTCAGGTGCCCGGAGGCAATCATGGCCTCGGTTTTGAGAACCCCAATCTTGTAACAAAGAGATTCCACAAGAGCGCTCGTCAGTCAGTTGATGCTCGGTCTGCCAATGGCAACCGCGACGCAATTGAAGACCGTAAAAGAACAAGACACGGGCAACGTGACCGTTGCTGAAGTAGCCACTGACATCTGGAGAAACGCACGGCTCGGAAATCAATCAGGTTGCAGCATCATAGACCCTTTTTATGATAAACACTGCCAGGTGGTGCTTTGAAGTCCCAGGGAACTTCCGGTTTATAAAAATATTAAACAAAGGCCACCTTAACAGCGCTGCTTGAAATGTAGATAAAACGTTTAACCACCAATTCTCCGGGTGAACGCAAAAAGAACGATGGATTGCGAGATCCGTTAAAATGTTTCCAGTATTCATGTAAACCGCCTTGTCTCCTCCAAGATCTAATATTCTACAGCCGAAGGCCCTCGTTAAATCTCCAACTTTGTTGCCCGTGTAGCATTTATGCTTCACCGGTGACGCAAGCAAGCTCGACAAGCTTGCAAAGACGGTGCGACCGAAAGTCGCTTGGGACGCAAGTGGCAGTTCATGTTTGTATACAGCGAAAGGATCCATACGATAAGAAAGTTCAATAACGAAGCGCGGAGCTAGGTCCGTGCACAAAATGAACAACGCACTGCTTTTCATAATCCGCCATTGGCTCTATAAGGCGATTGAGTGTTCCAGAAGAAGTGTTTGGCGCGTCGGAACGTGAAGAGGGAACCCTCGAATATAAGAACAACATAGAGAACGCCCAGGGGACGCGCAATGACGAGGCAGCCAAAAGCGAGCCGCCATTGGCTGAGTCCGAAGGGGAAAAAACAAAAGCACGTGAATGCATCTGGCGGGTAAACGAACGTACGAGGTGCGCAAAGAGCAGACGAACTCTCACGCCCAAAACGGAACTCGCGACGTCTGCTGCTGGTGCGTTGTCAACAGGGTCACGCTAGAATAAATATATACCGTCCCATCGCGTTCTTTCTGCTCTTTGCTCGCTGCTCTCGACACGTCGAGTGTTTGGCTTACTCCCGGGCGTCCTTCGGTACAGAGTCATCGTCATTTCTCTCGATATCCGAGGAATCCCGGAGGCCCCTTGAACGCTCGCTTTCGAGAAGCAAATGTGACGGCCGCGCTCTTTTACCATTTGTTCCTACTTCCTAGTTTGCGACCAATAATGCAAAAAGAAGGAAGAGAACATCATCGAGAGTCTTTTGCACTGCCGCTGCTGCCACCACCGAAGCCATTTTTCTCTCCCTCTCTTTTTTTTTCTGTCGAAGGATAAAACGGTCTCTTGGGGGGAAAAAAAGAAAAGGGAATGAGCGAGGTACCCCAAACGGCCCCGGTGTTGGAACTCGGTCAAAGCGGCCGTGGCCATGCTCCAAATGAACCGGAATCTAATGGAATGGGAAAGAGGGGAAACAAGATTACTACCCCTCGGCTCAAAGGAATCCTCACTGAGAAGATCGATGAACTGCGAACGTGCAGAAATGACCTACATGAGAAAACAGCGTTGCTCCTTCAATAAAAAACGCGACTCCGACATAAGTAACTCCTCCCCTCGCTGGAAAGTTCTACAAAGGAGGAACCTGTTTTGTATTTGACCATTTTTCAGTTCATTTCTAGAGATACCATGAAGCGAAGTTTAACCTTGGTGTAACTTGCCCTTAAAGGCCAACGAGCAGCAAGTAAAGAGAAAACTCTCCCTCCATTCCTTCTCTCCATTCGAGAAAGAGCGAGATCCTCCTCGTTTCTGCGGAGAGTAGCTTAGAGATTCGCTCCTGGCGGAGAGGACGAAATAAGAGGGCGAGAAGGGACGGAGAGGAGCAAACTGGGAACCAATTTTCTGCCCGTCAGAAGACAATTCTGTAGGTCGGCCTCTAAGATAAATACCACGTTCATAATGTCTGGAACAGGAGGTTGTTCTTGTTTACAGGTGTCAGGTAAAGAGTAAAGCTATAAAGTTAGCGTTTCTTTTCTGTTCATCTCTTCACTTTTTCTGCACGGACGAGACGCCCCTTGGCAAGGCAAACACCACCGGAGGTGAAACGCAGAAGGACCTTAAGCACGAAAAGTATCAAAACTTGACACAGCTTGGATACCACTGTTACGTCTCTGCTGGGACTCGTGTTGAAACCGTGAGGGCTTCAAGCAGAACGCAGCCCTCGTGTGACGCCTTTCGTCACTGGAGTGCGAAGCTGAAAACTGCTAGATACCAGCCAGATAACACGTCCATTGTTCAAGAAAAAAAAGACTGCTGTGGTCCAAAGTCGCCTTAAATCCTTGAGTAAGGTTCACCGGATATAATAAACTCAGCGGACGAAAATCAGCCGCAAATATTAAGTTGATTTCACCAACCCTTATAAAACATTAAGTGCCTCGCAGTTACGGTGGTGGTTCTTGTAGAAGCCTTCAGTGAACTGCGATACACTCTAAAAAAAGCCCGTGCGCCCACGTTCCCGCACAACACTCGGAGCGTCAATCACCGCCACTTACGGAGGCAGCTTAGCGAATGACGATGCCGAAGCATATGTTTAGACCAAAAAACGCAGTCTGTGTTGTGACGTTAAGCTATGCAAAACATCACGCTTGCATTGCTTAATGTCACAACTCAGACTGCGTTTTTTTTTTATTCTTTTTTTTTTTGTTTAAACATATGTTTCGGTCTCGTCATTCGGTGAGCTGCCTCACAAGCTGCCGTGATTGGCTCTCCGAGTGCTGTGCAGGAAAGTAGACGCATGGGCTTTTTTCGAGTGTATAGTGACAACTGTATATAATATAACTTTAGCGGGAAATATCGCTTGCACACACACACACAGCATAAGTGCAGACGGTACGGCAGCGGCCGACCTGTCTACGCTTATAAAACTGATTCGGGCCAGTTTCGCAAGCTTCACCTTACCACCGGCAAAAAAAGGGTAGCGAAAGGGCATAGAGCGCCCGAGAGAGACGTTGATGGCATATGGAATAAATATAACCTTGACAGTCACTGATTGCTCAAAACCCTAGGGAATGGTTTATTATGTTAATTCTGGCTTCTTGCCTCGTGATTGGTTCTTCCGCATTTCTATCCTCTAATGTCGCAATTTCATTGGCTGCGGGTCAGAAATGAAATGCTCGCGACTCCCTGCCTTTCTGAAGTTAGCAGCGACTCTAATAGTTAATGTTAAATCTTGCATTGTACCACAGCGATCAGACGTATCGGCACGCATACGAGGAAGGCAAGTAACAAGCGACGGAGGAAACGCCGAAACCTTATGCACCGATGTTTTCTAAGGATACGGTTCATGGCTCTTGGCAGCTCGTCTGAAAATTACACGGGTGCCGTTCGAGCTTGTTTCCGATAAGCCCAAGTAAGGGAAGAACTCTATAGTCACGTCTGTCTGGACGTGAAAAAATCGCTACCGAAAGAAAATCTAGTCTCAAAAGAAAATAGTTAGTTTTCGTACTTCCGTATGCGAGTGCACTCAGGATTTGCGTAAGCGTTACGTGTTTCACACTGGGCGTACGCGGAGCCTAAACCGCGGTCCTGGATTGGCGCATGGCTACGACGTGCGTGTGCAACGTAAAATACCCAACGATAAAGCAAGCGTACAGCGCGCTTGAGTTTAATCGCACGCGCAATACTAAAACTCTCCATCATTTAGAACTTGCGACGAATCTGCTATGGCGTTTCCTACAAAATCTGCTAAGTGTTTTGCACTGTACAACACGTGTCGTATCAGCCACTCTTAAACATCGTCTGTGGTTGGCTACTAAGACACATGTAACGGCGAGGACGTTACTTTTGCAAAAGCTTTGCGTATGCAGAAAATATATCCTCGTCACCACTGCCCATGCGCCGAACCGAATCAGCGATTTTGATTGGCGCGGGACCACGACGCTATTTCAATGCGTATGCAACGTTTTTGCGTACGATATTCAAAAAGATCTCTAAAAATAAGCATTTAATCAACTTTGACTCAATAAACGAGTCTACCAAACACTGATTTACAAATGGCATTGTAGTCAATACTGGGGATGCACGAAATCAACGTCGAAGAGTTTTGTGGCGATTCTGACGACGCTGTGCAAAAAAGAAGAAAAAATAAAGGCAAATGCGTGCAAGCCAAAATTATTTCGCATTATACTACAGATATTATATTTTTATATGAATCTTATTAGCCCTGTACCATGGTTAGGAATGCCGATATATCACTAACTATTCTTCGTTTCGGCATACTTCTTGTCTGACTCTGTACAGCGTTCAGAATATGTGATCATTTTCTCGTACCGGCTCACTGTCTCCCTTCAGTGCTTAAAAGCTCACAGATCCCATAAAGAAAATGCATTAAAGAGCTTACTCTGGTTTTCCTTTGTTAAACGCAGAAACATGTTTAATAAGCTATCTGAAATCAGTCCGCTTCCAAAAGTTTTAAGACACCTCTCCTAATTTGGCCAGGTCACAGCAGATTTACGGTGTCAACTACGCAAAAATAGTTTTTTTTTTCACTCTAATTTGTAGAAAATATGAATGCTGAAAAGTTTTTTTTCTTTATCCTTCGCATACCGTAACTGAACTTGGAATTTCGAAAGCTCGGAAAGTTTATTTTTATATCCTTTAATCTCAAAGCGTCCGAAAGAATTACATCAGGTAGGAACAAAAAAATTAATACAGTTTGAATACAAAAACAACAAATCTGAAGCTTTATATTTTTTTAAATTTTTGATTACTGTTACATCGGACAGACCGGGCGGTGTTTAAACGACAGGACACGGGAACATGCCAATGGTTTAAAGAACTTGACGGCAGCAGGTCACTAAGCCCTACATTGCAGCGTCTGCGACCTTAACCAGAGAAGAGAGGATGTTCTGGCGAGGTGGAAGTTCTGCCCACAAGCAGACAAACCAGCAGGATGCCCGAGTTTAAAAATGAGGAAAAAAAGGAAGAAGTGAAGCAAGTTATGTTTTGATCGATCTTAGCCTGTCGATCAAGGTGACGTGTAACATTAAACCGCAGTTGGTAGTCGAGCAATTGAATGCGCCTCTCTCGTTCGTCTCTCATTTGTATGGTTAATTTGTTCAGCTGGTTTCTCCTAAATCTGTTTTACCAACGTGCTCAACTCTTTCCCGTGGTTGTTTTAAAAACTATTTTATAAAAATAAACGTAAAGGAAACAATACCTAGCTACATACCAATGTAGTACATAGAGTTAAAAATAATGGAATAACTATACCTTGTTTCACGTTATGATGTACCGCAGGAAATGATACAAGCGCGAGCTCCTTGCTCTAGGGCACATCTTGGCGGCACAAGCTCTCGTGTGAAACTTCCGCTTCTAGCCTTCTCTGCGGTACAACATAAGGTGAAACGGAGTATATACGCTAGCACTCTTCAATTCACTACAATTGGAAAGGTTTGATACACTCTCGGGGCAGGTCATTGCATTCCTTAATATACAAATTTAAAGGAGACTACAAGTGCTGCTTTGTGAGACGTGAGGGCAGCCCAGTGTTGTGCTGATGACCGTGCCTGAAAACATTTCAGTAAGGTGGAAGTAAAATTTTCCATTAACATGCGGATTATGGTAGTGTACTCGGTGAAGAACAGTCAATCGCTATATTTTGCGCCTGTTGCATCAAGATGCAAGGCCAGTTTTGGCGTTAAGAGCTGTTTCACTTGGCGTAAAAAAAAAGTATTTAAAAATAAAATGAACGACTCTGTTTTGGACAGCTTCGGCGTTTTCAGTAAAGGAATCTTGCCAGGGACTTTAAATTATGGAAATGTATTCTACCGTCGAACGAATGAAGGACTTGTAATCAAGCAAGCGAGCCTCATAAGGAGCCGAATGCAATATTTCTTTCTAAAATAACCTAAAGCACAATTTGCTTCGTTAACAATGTGATAAATAAGCAGGTTCAAATTCAGATTGTTTGTTATTATGACATCAGTGTATTTATACATATATTTTAAAATTCTAAAGTTCATTTCATAGTCACGGGTAATTGTCATTTCGTCCATAATACAATGTAAGAAGTTTTGTATTTCAAATGTTGATGTTCATCTGCTAATACTCACACCATGATAAAACAAATTATGTCAAGCTGCAGGATCAAGCTTCATCTTTGGTAGCTATGCGCCTATAAATTACGCAGTCATCTGCGAAAAGTCTGATTTTGTCACAGATACATTGGGGGAGGTCGTTTACGTAAATTAAAAGAAGCTGGCCAAGGACAGGTCCCTGGAAAATTTCTGATTATACAAGAATTTTCTGATGAGTCATTTTGAACTGAGTCGGATGAAATTCTGTCGGAAAAAAGCCTTAATGGAAACAAAAGAATATCAATAAATGTTAAAAGCTTTAATTTTGTTTCAATAAGCGTTGGTGCATGACTCTGTTAAACGCCTACGAAATGTCGCCAAAAATATCGTCAGTTCCCAACCGAGAATGGATGTTCTCGTGTACATCAGTAAAAAAGTCAGACATCTAAGTCCCGCATGGTCTTTTCTTGCAAAAAAAAACGTGCTTATTAGTGAATACAAAGCTTATCTCTGAAAGGTGATTAGCGACGTGGCTGTAAATAACAAACTAGATTGATAGATAATTTTATTAGGTGCCTGCCAACAGCAGAGTTGCCTGGGCGGAAGCGCACTGTCAAATGAGTGAATACAGAAAATTAATGCATGTTTCTCAAGTAATAAGGTCAAACAAAAATCGTCTAAAAAGAAGGCATTATAGGTTTGTTGTAGTCATGTCATCGGACACATCGTTCGCATGTTAGGATAAGATATGTCTCGGCAGCTGGATGACCGCACAGAGGGCACACGGAATCTTAAGTCCATAAACAACTCTGAACAGACAATATAGCACCATGCAAAACCTGATGTAAAAAGTGAAAATCTCTAGCGATTTTTCTATCATGCAGATTTAAAAGATTGAGGTCCACCAAAAGAAAGTTGTAGCCGTAAAAGCGGCGCCGGTCAATATGACTATCATATAAAATTCATATAAATCTACGCTGAACATTTTTCAATTAAATTGCTTTGTGACATTGCAATGGAGTTTCATATTAAGGACGCGAACTCAAGACGCGATCGAACAAGCGCACAGTACAAGGTTAACAGACACTCAGGAAAAACATGTTCAACGAGTATGCGAGGCATGCTAATCAGGAAAATTGGGCGACAAATATTTGAGGCCATAATGTCTCCAGACCTAAAAGGAGGAATAACCTTTGCGTGTGTCCAGTCTCTGGGTAGTAATCTATAGTCCAGTACCATGGCAAGGTTAGCTTCAGTAGTTTGGATGTAATATTGTCACTTCCCGGACTCAAAGAATGGCGGTCGACGCTTATTTGACATAGAAATACTCTGTTATAACTATCACCGTATACAGGCAGTGGAAATAAATCTGCGTTAAGAAAACTAACAAAAGAGTTAATTAAAAGCAATTGCACTTTCAAGGTCAGACAAAGGATTTCCATGATTATTATAGAGGCCACGTAGAGCGTGCTTCTTTTTTTTTTTTTTTTTTGAGGGCTGACTTTTTAAATATTTTTAATATTAGAGCTCAATTGCTCATAAGCGTACCACCAAATAATCACTGTTTTGCGTTTCCATAACTGTTTACACAGTTTGGAATGACTCAACAATTTTCTCGTAAATCGGTAGTGTTTCAAATTTTCGCTTTGGAATAAAATAGTTTACTTACTATTAAGAATGTTTTTAAATACCTAATAAACCAAGTCTCTTGATTGTTGGGTGTTGTCTTATGGCTAGCACAAAAAGATTCAGAGTTTCTAAAAGTTTGCCTTTGATGAAACTTTTCCCTTCTACTGCTCTAAGACCTAAGGATCCCTGAAAGTCTTGTAAAAAGGTTGCAATAGTTGACACGATCTTGGAATAGCTTGCTCTAGCATAATAAAAAAATCTGCTTCTTTTCGCAATTGTTTTTATAAACAACAATTTTTGTATTATTAAGACAATTCTGACTACTTTTTGCTTCGATGACTTAAACACATATTTGTAAGTTATAACGCACTTACGAACACTAATTTTCGTTTCATATTTGTCTCGTGTATGTTTTAAAGCATCGTAATATTTTGCTTCTAGAACTGATAACGTATTTAACTTTCTAAAAATGGCTTGCTACAGCACCCCTAGTAACAAAACGTATATGTATCAGAAAATATTTGGTCCAACGAACGCATATGATAAAATAAGATCATATACGAGCATACAAGAGCCTTATAAGGACATATAAAAACAATATAATATTACATAAGAAGCTGTAAAAAACTTTTTATTAGTTTCTTAAAGCTTTTTATATACTCTTGAATGGTTTTTATATGTTCGTATGAAATAACAACAAAATGGATTTATTTTAAACAATATTTATAAATGTTATTAACGCTCATAGATTTTTCAAAGGCATTTGACCAGATCAATCATGACACATTACTTCAAAAGCTCCATATTTATGGCATTCGTGACGTTATTCTAAATATGATTAGAAGTTATCTTCGTTATCGATACCACTGTGATCAAATAAATTAAAAAAAAAAAAAACAATCGGATCTTCGGAAACAGACCGCCGGCGTATTGTAAGTAATCATTTTGGGACCACTTCTTTTTAGTCTATACATCAATGACATCGTAAATATTGATAACAATGTAAGCCTCATTATTTACGTTGATGATACCAGTATATTCTTTTCAGGTAATGATACTGATCAGATTATAAGTACTGCAAATAATTTTTTGGGGAAGTTAAATGCCTGGACAAATTAAAATTCATTGAAAATAAATGGCAGTAAGACGAAAGCCGTATTATTTAGATCACGAAATACAAACCGTTTCTATACGTCCATTCTTTCTTTTGGAACTCACTGTATAGACATAGTTGAAAGCGTAAAGGTTCTCGGAATCATATTAAATCAATACATGTCATGGGACGAGACTCTACAACAGACATGCCAAAAATTATCAAGAGTGTCAGGTATTATTTACAAATATTGCCACATCATCCCAATTTCGGTTATGCTTCTTATATGTAATTCCCTCGTTTACTTAAACTATAACTATTGCTTCTCGGTATGGGGAAATACGACCGCTACAAACATAAAACTGACACTTACTCTACAAAAAAAAGCGGTTCACATTATATGTAAACTGAGTATATTAGTCATACTAGTCCATTATTTAGTAAATTAAATATTGTACAGATTCCCAATCAGTATTATTTTAAACTTTTCGTTGTATTAAAAATATCTTTTTGCCAAAAAGAAAATTTATTCATGTCATCTCTAACCTTAGGATGAGAGCAAGAGGTTGCCTATAAAACTCGGTCTGTAGATGGTTAGTTCCGGACTCCAGAACGAACTACGGTAATCAGATGTTGAAATATATAGTACCTCGCTTTTAAATCGCCCGATTGTATTGAATGTAGAAGTTTTGAGTGAAACCACAAAAAAATGTATGTTCCGTGTTTGTGAGAGAGTGCCCTTGGAATTTGTAAACTTGGCTAAATCGATGCCTTCCCCCCCCCCCCCCTTTTTCCCCATCTAATGTTGTTTATTTTTGTGCTATAAATTCGATGGTGAAAAACATTATGTATATGTATATGCTGTCCTTTTCCGCTGCTGTGGGGAGGCAGAGGCTCGGTCAAGCAGCGACTGAGTTGCTTTTTTCTCTGCCCCCCCCCCCCCCCCCCCTTCAAATGGAGAAAAATAAAGAGTTTGAGTTTGAGGTAATATTTGATTTTATGCGTTCATTTGATCAAAACATTTTTATACGTACAAATTTTTCACTAGGGTACCTATGTACGTGGTCCGCGTTTGCTGTACTCATGCTTTTTCTTCTTTCTTTTTTTGCGAAATATTTGATTTCGGAATTGTATCGTTTATGAGCAGATAAAGTTTGAGATGTCGTTTCCATTGGACTATGGTCCTCAAAATCACAGACGTCTGGACCCATTTTCATCTCCGTGTTTTTTGGAACTCATTTCGCATCTTTATTAACATTAGGTTACTATTATTGTTTATGAGCCTTCTACCTGTGAGCCTTACTGGTTTTGCTACATCCCCAGATGTGCACGAATCATAAAATAATTTTGTTCATGACCGCTTCAAGGGTAATGATAGTGTTTTAAACTGCGTACATCATGGTATTTTCGCAGTTCACTGGGATCGCCCGGCACAAAACCAGAAAATTACATGTCGCCATTCGTGCGGATGGCGCAGGGACTAAAAATGCCTAGTAACTATTAGTTATTTTACAGATCACAACTTAACAATAATAAATTACTTTTTTTGACGCAGCGTCCAGATCACCTAGCCTAATGCTGCATCAGAGTTCGATTATAGCCCGTGTTCAGTTAGTGAAGCCCCGGTTGAACCCAAGGTCTGGACAAAGGCTGACGTAGACCTCGTGTTAAATTTCTGACCGCGAGCTCGACAGAGTAAGATGATGGAAAGAATGCAGTGCAGGGATATTGGCAAAGCTTCATAAAGCGGCCTCCAATGGCTGGATCCTCTTGCCAACAAAGGAAGTAGGCATTCGTCCCTATATCCTGTTGCATGTTAGAAGAAGCAGGACAGGTTCCTCCAGCAGTTCCCTCCACCCTTTCCCCTGTAGCAAAGCGAATGTTGGAGGGGAAGCGATTGGCCTTGCCTCCTCTTCACCGAGTACGCGCTAAGCTCCACGCATTGTTAATGTTTGGCTATTTTTATCATTGCATCGATTGGACACGGGCCACCAGCCGAATGCACATCGAGGCATTGATTGTCGCGAGCTTAAATCGAACGCTTACGCAGTACTAGCGTCCACTCCATGAGCCGCATTTAAATAGTGTCATCATAAAGTAATTATAACGTACGCTAGAGGTTCACCTGATGGTAATGTGCTGTTGCAAAATGAAGCAAACGGCAAACACTCAAAAATTGATTTTCGGTAATGCATTTTTACGGGGAAAAGCCGGTGCATTTTTGTGTGTGCTTGGTTTCAGAAGCAAACGTCACGCATAACTATAACGTAGTAAATAACTTCGAACATTTCTCAATCACGTAATAGAAATTATTGGTCAGTTACAGTGGTTTTTTTTTTGTGTGTGTTTTTCCAAATTCATGACATTACGCACAGTGTTCACACAGCTTTATGCATGCAAATATGTGTACTGTCGGACACTTAGCTCGAACATGACGTCAGAGCTTTTCAGCGTGGGGGATTTACTTGCGAAACGAACAAAGGACATTTGGAAAACCAACACTGGATCCGTTACTCCCTTTGCATTTAGATAATCAAAATAAAGTGAAGGCCAAGTAAAATAGTCCGATTTGCAATAAAAAAGTACTGCAATATTAATTCTCCTCATGCATTTGTGCAGACATGTTCTGCGTTCCAAACATCACACGCACGCTCGAAATCTTTGAAAATAGGACGCCAAAGATCAGATGCCCGATAACAGTTGCCGGGCATATTAATAACAGTAAAAAAGAACTTTCATAGCCCACGGACATTATTTTTTACACTTTGAATGTGTTTAGCCGCTCGTAAAAATGCACGACGGGGTCAATTTTATATAATAACAAGACTGGCATATTAGCAATATAGATATAAGCGCCGCCGAAATGCTGGTGAGCATTGAACACACCTTATATCTCTTTCGATTGTTATTTTGCTTTCAATCGTGGCTCGTTTTTACACACCTTCTATGCAACAAAGGTTTGGGGCTTAAATATAGCGAGGTTTAACATCGTTCTCTGGTGAAACAAATACTATAACCAGAGCAATTGCACTTTTACAGTGATAATAAAGGCAGATACTATTCGTTACAACCCCAAATAACAAAAGTGATGCATGTTTTGTTTTTTTGTTTTTTTCCGGTGAAAAGGGAAATGCACGCACGTTTTTTCATGGAATGCACAGAAGCACCGCAAAAGAAGACTGGTCGCTGTCTGCTTCAATTTGCCTCCTGGAAGTCGCGCAGACACTAGCGCCAGTTCAATCTCCAGCGTACATTATCACTCTATCATTGTTATCACGAGGTTCGCAAAGATTGATGACTAAATCCTGAAGATCGCAGTGTTGACAAGTACAACCATGCTACCCCCCAACATTCGTCATGACGTTTTGCGATGGAAAGACAAAAAGAAAACGTTCACGTTTATCCTTCAAGTTACAGGGCTAGAAAAAAATCATTTGTTCAGTGGCGTTGCTTGCGGGTATATGGGTACTGCTAGTGTCAGTACGCTTGAGTAAAGTGAGGAACATTCCTACCCAATATCGTTGCACAGCGCTTTTAACCTGCAACAGGTGTGGGTAGCGAGAGAGTCATACGTAAAGAGCGGGGGAAAGGGGGGGGGGGGCTTGATGGAAGACGGCGACGAGGGTACCACGCTTAAAGTCCATCCATGGTGTTTCATATGAGTTATGACCATGCCTGTCCACAGTTGAGCATGTGGGGCGCGCTATTTAAAATAATTTTCTAAACAAATGACAGTCAAAGTTTCAAGCACAGTCTTCTTGCCCTCTAAGCATGCAATACATTTAGTTTCCGAAGTGTATACGTATATACGGGTGTCACATTTCGTTGCACACAGGGTATGCGCTACATCCACAACTCGCCCATCCGTCACCACGGCCACCTGACTTCCCGGAACTGCGTCATCGATTCTCGTTGGGTGCTCAAGGTCACGGACTACGGCCTCCCAGCCTTTCAAGATCTGCAGTCTATCGCCACCCTCGTACGGTCCGCCAAGGGTACGTGCAACCATGCGAAAGAGAGCCCGTGCGCCTACCCTCGGGCAACAGCCAAGTCCACAGGCTTCTCTGTGGTGACGACGTCGCGCACTTCGGCCCCGAACCTTGCCTTCCAATAAGCTGGCGCTGAGCATGCATCCCTCCGACTTTCGTCTGTGACAGAGACACTGCAAGGTGTTAGATTTTGCATGAAATTACGTTAGCTATACTCTGTTTCGCATTATACTCCGACGGTCCCCAAACCTACGATCGGATGATGCCAATCAAGCAGCACAAAACGTGCATCATCATGGCGCTCGTCGCTTTTGTTGGATTACTATCACCGCCTTAAACAATCACGCACATTAAATCCGCCCCAATATAGCGCTTTTTTTCTGTGCGTGATTGGTTTAGCCTCTAATTGCTAGCTCACAACAATGGCGAGCGTCATGAGGATACACATCTGGCAGTGCTTGATTGAGTCTATCGGATCGCAGCGTTGGCTGCAGACGTATACTTAAAGTGGAACGGAGTATAGTTGTCCCAAAAATACGATGGCTACGCGACCTTTGGCGAAGAGTTGAACTACGCACCCGTTTACGTTGGCTAGGGCAGGAACGCAGGAGGTTCCGGCCCCACTGAAAACTAACCTGTCTCTTCGGCACTTCCCAAAGATAGATTTTAAATGCGTGTTATTTAGAACCCCTCTGCTCACGTCCGCCCCAAATAACAGTCTGTCGGACACGTTACAGACCGCGACGAACGAATTGCTTCGTCAACTGGCCCTTGAACTGCCGGTAGGTTGCAGTACGGTGGCGTCCGGCTTCCTGTCTCTGCTGTGCCAATACCACCTGGAATAATGAAGGCCCGCGAACATCGTCCTCTTCCTCCATGAAATGTCATCGCAGTCGGATGGCGTCTACTCCGCAATTAGACCCGAGCCCGGCGCCAAGCTGCCTTTGACGCGTCGGTTGGACGCGAGAGTCAGCCGACCACTGACGCAGCACTCGTATCCAATCCGTGTCTTCGCTCGATCTCACTATGATGACAATACAGATTCTAGTGTACAGACTTTGATTATGCTAGGTGGTGTTGGCTCGGCCCAGCGCCCTCGTGCTGCAGGCGCGACCCTTGCTCCTCTTTTCTGGATGGATAAATGATATTGGCCATGCCCTTTGTAACGTGTGGTAGCTTGCGCCACCTAGCAAGCTGCGGCAGCAGTTGCCGCTTCTAAGCCTCAATCGTATTTAGATCGTTACAGAACCTCACTATTGTGACAAAAACAAAAGATGAGCATTCCTCTGTCGCCCTCTCGCAGACCTCCTGTGGACTGCTCCCGAGCTGCTGCGGGACTGTGGCCTGCTTCGCAGGGGCACCCAGGCTGGGGACGTGTACAGCTTCGCCATCGTCATGCAAGAAGTCTTGCTGAGGGGAGACCCCTACTGCATGCTGCCGCTCACCGCCGAAGGTATGGAGATCCCTCCATATCGGCCCACTGACCCATACGCCGTTCGCCCCAAGCTGAAAGTGCGACGGAATCTTTGCACTCATTCAAACAGTCTTACGTCTGTCCTTTGCCCCGTAGTCGCATCTCCCACCGCACCCACGAGATGAGAGCGCGCGGTCCGGTGATGAAAGGGAGACGGTTTATCTCCCCCGCACTTTCAGCTTCGGATGAACGGAATATAATTCGTCCTAACAATACTGCATGCGCCCCCTCGGGTTTTAGGATCCGAGGGTTCTTATTGCGCGGGGATTATGGCCGATGCTAATTGCCTTCCAACTTACTGCACCAAAGAGAAATACAAGTCCCGTGTTCCCTCTGAAATGTGCAAACTTTACTGGGTGTACTTGTTAGTAAGTTCGTCGGTAATGATGCAAGTTTAGAAAGAGTTATATACGTGCTATTAGGATACAGTGCTAATGAAATTGCATACTGGTTAAATTCTAGTGTTCACAGTGCTCACTAATACGACGTTAACCTCAATCGTTTGGTCTATCTGTGTCAGTGGCGATGAGGGGAAACTGTTTTCGAAACGATCGATCCGGAAATTTTCAGAAGAGCAACTGGTGCTGCATAGTTTTTAAACAATGACTGACCAGAATGGCGATCATAAAATGTTTTCATTACAATAAGCCGCAAAAGGTTGCTATCAATGAAGCTTTCTTTTAAGTGTTTTTTTCTTTAAATATATGTATGCTTGGTTCAAATATACAGTCATGTTTCGCTAAAATTGACTACTTATTATAGATACCCTACACTAAAGACATTAATTTTGAGGACGACCCGGGTAAATATATGCATTTTTGTCTCAATATTATGAACAGTCGCATAATATGAACGACACTTTGACAAAATGGAGGTCACATATATTAATGATATATGCGCAATGATTTTGTTCACAAAGCTTTTTTTTTATATGGTGCGCCTAGTATATTCAAATTTTTGTTGTGAGGGTTCCAAAACACATTTTTAGACGTGTTATTTTTTGCACATGAACAACGAACTTAAGCATTGATTTTAATTCAAAATCTACTGAAACGTTACTTTTTTCTAAGCGGGTCTATCCCGAATAATGTGCACAAAACATCATGCAACACAAACGAAAAATATGTTCTTTCTAAACTTCTAAGAATCGACCTTGGCGAAACCGAGGTTTTCATAAACGCTACAATTTACAATCTGGCATAAATATATAGATGATTATTTTTTTATAATTTCAATAATTAAAGTACCCTGAACGTTATTCCATCCCAAATGTCATACCAATAGGGTCTATCTCCATTTCAGTTATGCTTCAACCGATGCGTTCGGCCTATTTCATAAATGCAGTCCTTCTGGCAGTTTCACTGTGCTTTGACTTTTCCCGCCCGTCAAGCCCTCGTGCTTCCAGGGTAGCGGAACATTTACTATCGACTTAAATAAAACCTAATTCCAAAGGGGTATGCGTCAAAAAGTTGACTTACATCTAATTAGATGCAACATAATCAGTCATAACAAATGAGAACTATCATTTCTTCAGACTTGAGTTTTAGTAAACCATAAGAAAAGGTTTACGCGCATGATGTAATCTAAATCTTCACCACCAGAGGCTCTCGACACCGGTTTCTCGGAAATTAAGTAAGAATTTCCTCTAACCAAGTTCAAGTTCAAAGTTTATTGAGATAGCCACTGAGGAATATAACTGTCTGGGGGGCCATCACAAAAGGTATTCACAATGTCTGACAAGGCAACAGCCCCCCCTCCCCCCTCCCCCCCCCCCCCCCCCGCACCCCTTCTTTACGGCCAAACCATCCAGCATGCCCAGACAAACTGAATGCCTGACAGATGACGAAAAACTACTTGATCAGGACAAATCAAACATGAAAACCCATAAGCAGTAGAAAACACTACATACAAATAAAAACCAAAGAAACAAATACAGATTTTCCCCCACGCCGGGATAAAAAACGACGCACATTAAATTTTTTTAGGCTTGCACAAATATGGCAAGCATTGCGGCCACAGCCTCTATCTAGACGATGGCCGAGCTGTATCGCGATGCAACTCTGTTAGAATAGCATCTTAGAAATACCTTTTACCATCTGTATTTTTGTATTGAGATACGCTTAAAAGAAAAAATGTATCCGTATCTCAGTAGTAAAATGCATTTACAATACTTCGATTAGATGGCAATACATTGCCAGGATTGAGTATCAAGTTTCATCTTCGGTAGAAAAATAACAGTTCGGTTTTTACGATAACTTCAAAATCATTTTGATAAGCCCGCCGAGTAGCTCCCTTAGAGAAGAAAGAACCCTGCAAATAAAATTGGTGCGGAGAAAGGTTACTTGCAAGAATAGTAGAATGCATTCCTCCCAGAAAACCCTCTAATCTTTCCATTTTAGTTTAACTAAGGCTTGAAAGGAGGCGAGTGGAGAGGAGAAAAACATCAATCATGAACACTAAAGGACTTGTGAGAGCTTATTTTTCACTTATGTTGCATCAGGTTCCGTGCAAACTAAAATGGCTTAGCGCAGAAAGGTTCGGCTCTGTTGTCCAACCTCGCCATCCTGGGTGACTCAGAAGCATTCAGTAGACAGTTCGAGACGCGCACTCATAGCAGGACAAAGTTCATTTCGGGCAGAACTTTTTATCAAGCATGATAGGCAGTTGTCAGCCTCTGTAGGTCGTATTTTCCATAGCTGTGTGCGTGTTTGCTGAGCATGTGCTGACGCAGAGCTTTGCGACGTGCATTCCGCACCATCAAGATTGCCGGTCTTAGCAGCCTTTTAATGTGAGCTTGTTCCCGGCATGCGTTTTAAACATCGCCCTCAAATATAGCGTCCAGTGAATGCTCCTTTCCTGCGCAGTCTCGAACAGCGCAATATAGAGAGCGCGTCCCTAGTCTTGAGAGTGTACGTCAGTGGGTTTTCTTCTCAGTGGGCTGCGGCAACCTGCGTAGGCGCAATTCCGGACACTGGTGGGAAATAAATTGCTCCTTTTATTTTTATTTTTCGTACTTCATGGATTATAGAATGCATGAGGTCCTTTAAGAAAGCATTGTACCGTTTTAAAATATACTATTCAAACGAATCAAAGCTATTTTGTTGAGACCGTGCGCGACAGGGTGAATGCAACTTGAATGTTTGTTTCCTTTTACGCAACCTTTTCAGATTACCATAGCCTCCGCCATATGATCTGCAAAAGTCTTGAGTGCCGCAAATATTTGACCTCACAAGATAGGCGAAAGGCATGGGTATTTCCCGCTCACAACATGAAATTCAACAAGTTTCATTAATTGATAAACATATTGTATGTACCCACGGCGCCGCGATATTCGAATTCGGTTTATTTGATGAATATCTCAAACAACACTGCATATGCCATCTACCATGTCGACAACAGTCCCTTTAAGACGATCGGACGGAACCCTGACTTCTTTTAAAACAAGTTTTAAAAAAGTTTTTGTTTTGTTTTGCACAGCACTGAAGCAAAGGAATGGGCGTGTTCTTTCTGTACTTTACCCCGCACCAAGTTAGCTAATTTTATTGAAGACCGAGAATATAGCTGGGAAAGCCTTCCTGAGAATATCTCAGCGTAAAAAAATCCCCTAAAAACGTCGAATTGCCCGTTTCGCGGGTTGTTCGACGGTTGCTTTTTTAGTTCGTTTCCCGCCAAGGCCGAGCAGACTACAAGCCCTAGTATACCCTGGTTCTCACAATGTAAAATGACAAAAAAAGGGAAAGCATCCTGAACAGGTAAATAGAGTAAAAACATTCAAGAAATACCGGCGAACTCCGAATGCACTACGCAGGTAGCGCTGAAAGGGTTTTCACAGACCAGGAGGGTGACAGAAATGTCAGACTGATAGGTGTAACGAGAGTCGCAAAATGGTGGCAGCCAGAGAGCTCTTTTTGGAAAGGTCTATAACCTGTTGCTGGTGAAGAAAAGCAGAGCAAGCTCTTCCTTTAAAAGCCCTCAACTTGTTTCACTTTATAAGAGTGAACGCTGGAATGGAGGCGAGGAGAGACCCGCTGCATCTCCATTTTTCGCTCTTACAAAGTGGAAAGAGTGCAGGGATTCGTAGGAGAAGCTTGTCGTGCTTTTCTTAACTTGTAACAGCGTACAGTAGCTGAGTGGGTCACAGAGGTTAATAATGATTTTTGACCGCGGTTAGGATGATGGTTTTGAACGGAAAAAGAGTTTGAGGTAAGGGGACGTGCCTAAACTGACACGAAGAGAGGAACACAATCATCACCCTTTGTATTTGCCATAAACTACACCCTCCGTTTATGAAAAGATACATATTATTGCATATATCTTTATTCCGAAATATTTTTATCCATTTTTGCAGAATTATTACCAGGGATATCTGGTTTCATAAAAGACGACGCTTTCTCAATATCTGTACTTTGGCCTGGAAATACCTGTATCTCAGTATTTTTATTCCGGAATACTTTTCGAAGTATCTCGGTCCAACCCTGCTTTAGAGACATCAAGCAAGACAGATTTTTTCCAAAATGTCCACGCCTCAACATCAGTGCGGATCAAGATACCGACAGGTATCACCACCGACTCGGCGGGCCTCATATAAAAATACAAAATGTGTGCGATAGCATCTGAGATTTGCGCCCAGACAATTTGAGCATTTACTCGCTAACTCAAAGCAGTTATTTATAAACGTCAACAAGTAAAATATTAGAAATATATTTTTCTGCCCATTTGTTCAGAATATGAGATTTGTTCAAAAATCATGAGCCATTGCACTATATGAAGGTGGACGACCAGCGAAGCTGTTTAGCACACAACGCACACTCGCCCCGAGGAGCCGGAGGAAACTAGACACGCGCGACGGGACCGCCACCCGGAGGAAACTAGACACGCGCTACGGAACCGCCACCCCGCGGAAGGAAAGGAAACTAGGCACGCAAACGCTTGGAACAACGACCAAGAGAGGGCGGTGTGAGCGTAGACAGTGCCGACACGCGTATAAGCAAACCATATCCCGTACAGCACCTGGCCACGCCCCCTTGTCACGTGACATGACGTCACTTCCGCCAAGGCAATTTGTCATGTCACGTGACCTGACGTCACTTCCGCTCCAAACCGAAACCAGTTGTTTTATTGGTTAGCGAATTGTCACGTGACATCACGTCACTCGCGCCGCTGTGGCAAGGTAAACATGGCGCCCGCCGCCGCCTGAAGCACGAATCGTACGCGGTCGATCATCGGTGCAGTCGCGGCTGAAGCCAGAAACGCTTGAGGCGGGAAGCCTACGTGATCGACGCAGTCGCGGCTGAGACGCTGTGAACGCGGTGACGCGAGGGACTCAACACTTGGTGACGCAACTACGCGACGCCCGCAGTATGCGACGTCTCGCATCGTGCTTCTGCACAGGAGTGCGTAAAAGGCGCAAGTACTTCTCTTAGCGTTCTCAACTCGTCGCTTGATAAGAGCGAAGCAAGGTTACTACCAACGCCTACCGCTGGTTTCCGAAGTCGAGCCTTCGGTTTCCAACGTCGGGTCTCGATGTCGCCGCTATTCTTGCCGCGCAGGTTCGTCGCCGACGCGGCGGATGTGAACCATGTCATGCATGAACGCTTGCCTTTTTCGATACGAAAATATGCTCTGTCGTCACGAACGCTTACGCCGACCCACAAGCTGAATTTGAAGTATTGTCAGCATTTTTATTTCGCCTGTACGCTGTCATCGCATCACCGTTACTCGCGGCGACGCAGATCTTCGTGCTTGCCTTCTAGCGGTGCCGCGGCTCTCCCGACCCAAAATAAAAAAAGCTGCTCTACGCTCGAACCGCAAATTGGGGAAGTGGTAAAGAAATTAGCTTAGTACCGTCAGAAACACTCGTATGACGATAGGCATGCCCAGTGGAACTATGAAGAGAAAAAACAAGAGTGCATACTTTGAACTCGAAAAGTTTTTATTTCACCACGTTAAATATATTGTTGCAATGCAGTGCTGGTTTCAAAGAATGCTATTTCCTCAGTCCCTTGCAAAATGGCAAGTTCACACTGAAAAGCAACAGTTTACGTGTACAAAAAGAAGTTCACAAATGGTAATAATAGTTTCTCTCGAGACCTAGGGTAAAGCAAACGGGCATGTCGCCTCAAACGCACATGAAAGCTGTAACTTTGGAAGCTACTACAGCTTATTCATATAAAAGCAGCTTCACACACTTGCAACAGCTTATGACCAGTGGCTGACCAGTCAGTCACAAGATGCTTAAATCGGTATGAAGTCATTCCCTTCGTAAGCAGTTTGCAGGTGAGTGAAATAGCCTTAAAGTGTGACACCTTTCGCTGTAAACACCAATTGTAAACAATGAATAAACCTCTTCTGTTCTTACTTAATTTGCACCATGTCGGAATTTTACATCACACTTGTGTGCCTGTGAAATTGTGTGTGCATGTGACAAAATGTGAAATTGAGCCCGAAACTGACACGGCTGCAAAATAATCAGTTTTAAGAACTCGTGTCGGATTCAAAATTGCACTCAAAAATCCTGGACACGGAGCAGACGTTTGATTGTATCTGTTCGGATGAGCAGCTGTGTTTTTCCTTTCATTAATCCAGACAGTTCGAATGGATGTAACCTCTGCTTTTGTACATAACATGTGGATATGAGCATAAACAACAGGGGAGGCACCCAGCATTAGCATCAGAAGAATGAAAACAGGTTAGAGAGCAGCTGGACTTAATTCTACTTGTTGGCTGATGAGTTCGTGGACGACATGAAGCGTGGAGTCTTCTGCCGCGCATGTCAACCCTCTGTGTACGCCCCTCTTTCAATCTCTTTTTTTTTTTTTTTTTGTCTCCGCTTTTGAGGAGATTTGGGGGCTAAGGACGTAGGCAATAGGTCACCGGTTCACACTCGACAAGTGCTTCCGGGGAGTCTGTGCCCAACTACATTGCCGTGCTGCGTCGTGTCGCTCAGCACTGCGAGTAGACATAATTTTCATACAAGTTTTGTGACCGGTTAGTTTGTAGGGTGTGTGAGGAAGCCATTTAGCGACACCTTCTCGCCACACCAGATCTCGCTTTTGCTAGGGCTCAACAACTTGTGATTGCTGTGGAGTGTGCCACAAACGGAAAACCCCACATTTCCGGACTCCAGAGATGGCAGAGGTTCGCCACATAGACAAACACCACCTACACAAGGCATGAAACGGTTCATCAATGCCAAGCCACAGCACTGGCGCACGGAAGACATCTCCGAGTACAGCTAGAAAATGTTGCGCACGGTGCAAGTAGCTATAATTCTGAACACGCCATTTCTGTGGTGGAAAGGGACACATCATACATGCATGCCGTCAGTAGTTGGCCGAATCCCAGCACCAAGCTCCGGAAGTTTAATCCAGTCATCATCTGGATCATTGAACCAAGGCAGAAATCTTCGAAGTTCAAGTAAATGAAATCTTCATCTGCATAGATGGTGAGGCTTGGTCAACAATTGTTCTAAAGAGATAGTGTCGGCTTGGAACGGCAGCATAGACTTAAACCTAAACAGCTCTCCGGACGTATTCACAATGTAAGTTGGTGGTTCTGGGAAATATCAATTTTTCCATGCGGTTCAAGGGAAAGGAGCGTGAGCCATTGTTGCTGACCGTGAAAAGACGTGGAGCAAGCCTGCTTGAAAGAAACCGGTTTGAAGTATTCGATAAGCTACGTGATGCGTGAGCAACAGACCTTTCCAGAAACATGTGGTACCCCCAGCGTCTACTTTATGCACTGCGACGTCCAGATGTCTGGCACGAGGAATTGTCCCAGAAGCGAAGACGGAGTTGATGTTTGTTTAACAGTTTGTGATTTCAGAACACGGAGGGGGCAGAGGGAGAGCAAAACAGAGGGTGTGATAACTTTTTTTTTACCACTCACTCAATTTTTAGCATTTTCTGAGCTCCTAATGATAAGAAAGACTGAATTGTGCTACTTCTACGATATACAAAGTGTTCGAGCCGGCACGAGCGTACATCCGAAGAGCCCCACAATTTCCCCGGTTGCAAGGTCTCTTGGGATTTTCCGGAAAGGTCTATTGCGCATTCAGAAAGGGAGAGAGGGGAGGGGTCCAAGAAGATGACAAATTGAAACACTCTTTGTCGAGGCTTGAGAAAGGACGGTCTTGCTCTTGTCTACCGCCTAACACAACACAAAGCACTACTATTTAAGGTGTCCTTCAATTAGCCGAGCCACTCCCACAGACTCAAGGACTGCCAAAAGAATTTCCAAGGGTCTTCGAGTAAGGACTTGGCGGACCCACATACTTTCACACTAAATCTAAACTTAAACCCAAGTACCACAAGCGTCGACTTGTTCCTTTGGCCCATGAGCCAAAGGTGTAGTACACTATCACGCAACTCGTGCAACAAGGAATTTTGCCCCCGGTGCGGAAATCTACATGGACTACTCCGGTTGTACCCGTGGGGAAGTCACACGGCGTGATATGGCTATGTCCATGTCATAAACGCATCATTAATCCAGTCTTGAAACAGAAGTCGTACCGACTGCCAACAGCACAGCAAATGTTAACTTGTAGCGTAGTCCTTTATTACGCTTCTGGTCACAAAACTTCTCCGTAACGCTATAGGAGGGCTTGGTGTGCGACTACGTATGGCACTGGAATTGACAAGGAGCCTGAAAGCTGTCAATCTAGCCAGCACCACTGGGAACTGGGCATCCAGGACGTGCTATTGTAGTTCCGAACCCACTCTGAATGAGCCACCTTTAGATCACAGTGATGCATCAATGCTCTGATAGTACCGTCCTTTTAACCAAAATTCATCAATGAAACGCATTTAACCCCAGTTTGCGTTCAATTAACGACGAGGAAGTTTCTGGACCCCTGAGGATGGACGGCTCCGCTCATCACGGATGAATTATAAAGCTTTCTCCTGGTGAAAACTGAAGTTTGTAGTTGGAATGCCTCGAATCCTACTTCAAGGCTAAGAACATCACAAGCTCCGCAAAGATGCAAGCCGTCTTCCTGGCGTTCTGCATGAATAATCCTACGACACCGTACGAGCCCTGCCCACGCACAAAAAGCTTCGGAGGTCGAGCTTGAGATCATCAAGCGCCTCAATGAGCACCACGACCCCAAGCCAGCGAAAGTGCTCAGTCGGTTCAAATTCCATCAACGGTACGAATCAAACTACGATGGGCTCCGTCTCCGAGGATGTGGTCGCACTGCAAAAAATCACTGCCGACTGCAACTTCGGTACAGTGACGGCCACAACGACCACACCCTCTCTGGCAACGGCCACCACAGCCATGCTTGTGTCAAATGCCAGTTCACCACAAAAGACTCGACAGGTCCCGCAAGCCCCAGCGAGAGAATTCTCCGCTGTGCTACCGCTCGAAGTGATGATGAGGGACCGATTAATTTGTGGCATCAAGGATTCCCACCTTCAACGTTTGCTAGTGGAACGGAACATCACTTTAGACTGCGCCAACACTCTCGCATTGAAAACAGAGTCGGCCGCCAGCCAGCAATTCCAGATGCGGAAACAAGGTAATGTGCCCAGTTCCACTGCAACCACAAGTAAGGGGGCGAGATCATCAAAGAAATCCTGTATCCTTTGAGCAGGTATGCGTTCACCTGATAAATGCAAGCTCGCTAAAGATGCATGCAAATTTTTCCACAAGGGACACTTGGAAGAGCGTGTTTCAAGCAAAGAGTTCAACGAAAAGTCAAAGGAATGCTCGTCAAGTCGTACCCGTCGGTTGACGGTAAAGGCGAGACGCATGGAGACCTCTGCAATGAGCAGCGTCGGTGAAGGGGACCCGTCGTGGATTATAGTCACGCTCCTGGTGGATGGATGACCTTTGGAAATAGATCAGACTTTCTCAACGAACGTCGCAGATTCCAGTTCGCTTCACCGTCTTTTCAAGCGAAACTCATTAATAAAACTCATTTAACCTTAGTATGCGTAAGTGGACAACCCTCTTTCACATGTCTCTGATTTGTCAAAGCTGTATGTTGCGCTAGTTGGTATTGGTCTTGGGTTCCCAAAGGCATGGTAGCGCTTTTTTGGATGAGGACAAAAGAAAGAAAGACAAGACAGACACGAGCGCTGACTGCAACTATTTAATCAACATGGAAATGAGGCATATATACATGCTTCGATCCTATCGATCAACCAACCCCAGGCCTAGCCGCCACTTGCATGAACTGCACCTCCTTATCGAAAAGGTCGATAGATGCAACGCTGACACACCCCAGCCCTGCCCTTTTTATTTCGTCTGCTTCGATAATCCCCCTAACAGTTCTATTTTTATGTTTAGCGAGTACGGAGCATGAGTCAAACAAAGGTTTGCACTCGCAGTCATGGCAATGCATTGAAAGGTGGCCATCCCGATAGTTTTTGATGTTTAGACTATCTTCTCGGAGCCTATCGTTCAGGCATCTCCCAGTCCGACCTACATATTTCTTACCGCATGTTAAGGAAATCTGATATACCACACCCTCAACACAAACGACAAACGGATTTGTCGTTTGTCGTTTGTGTTGAGGGTGTGGTATATCAGATTCCCTTAACATGCGGTAAGAAATATGTAGGTCAGACTGGGAGATGCCTGAACGATAGGCTCCGAGAACATAGTCTAAACATCAAAAACTATCGGGATGGCCACCTTTCAATGCATTGCCATGACTGCGGGTGCAAACCTTTGTTTGACTCATGCTCCATACTCGCTAAACATAAAAATATAACTGTTAGGGAGATTATCGAAGCAGACAAAATAAAAAGGGCAGGGCTGGGGTGTGTCAGCGTTGCATCTATCGACCTTTTCGATAAGGAGGTGCAGTTCATGCAAGTGGCGGCTAGGCCTGGGGTTGGTTGATCGATAGGATCGGAGCATGTATATATGCCTCATTTCCATGTTGATTAAATAGTTGCAGTCAGCGCTCGTGTCTGTCTCGTCTTTCTTTCTTTTGTCCTCGTCCAAAAAAGCGCTACCATGCCTTTGGCAAGCCAAGTCTCTGATTTGAAATGTGTTGGAAGAAGCAGTCAGGTCTTAAGTGAATGCGACTTTATAATAAGTGCATAATGCATGGGAGGCTAGCAGACTCCCGCGTCAGCTAAGAAATCTTAGGGTACAAGTAACATACACCAAAAAGGTTCAACCGGAAAGGCAACCTGAGCCAAGTCGCGACACAAAAAGGGCTTTTCGCAGTGGCACACTAGGAAAACCTTACCGTGGAAACCCACACTCTTCTCACAGGTGGCACGTTTCAACGTTTTAGACTAACCAGAGTGAAGCTGTTAATCTCCTTAACAAGGACTGCTTTACGAAGAATGGTTGCCAACACTGATGCAGCTACACTAAGGTCGCTGACATTGGTCGAGCGGTCAGCTCGTGGGGCTGGACCGAGGCGCATAACCCTTCGATGGCACTGCTGAGGGGATCGGTGGCCGAGCGTGTTAGTGCACCACAGCTCGGAGCACATGAAGCAGGAAGCTTGGACTGCAGAATCCAGGAATTCGAGGTTCAATCGCCGTCCCTCCTTGCTTCAATGTGGATGAACATCATAGTGGCACGCAGTCATGTATCACTACTGCGTGATGCACGTCAAAGGGGTGGTGCAACGATTTTAGTGTTGAAAGAATTGGCAGTTTGTATTTTTTATATTTTTTACCCAAGCTCAAGTGACCAAAAACGTGTCACTTTGCCTCGAAAAACCGCTATTCCGGTGCGTAGTCGCAAAGAAAAGAAAATATTTGCCAATCTGCAGTTGCCGTGGTGGCTAACGGAACTGATGTGTGATATGCGGAAGTGAACAAAACCTGTCCCCCTCCACTGTTACACTAGCCGTCAGCACCGTGGCAAATCGTCTTTTGTGTCGACAGCTCGCCGCGACCTTTGATGATGCTAATCCTTGAAAAGTTGATAATCGCGGAGGAAGTGCGGCCACGTACTCGAGAACGGAGCCCGTCGTAGTTTGATTTGTTCCGTTGATGGAATTTGAACCAACTCTGCACTTTCGCTGGCTTGGGGTCGTGGTGTTCATTGAGGCGCTTGATGATCTCAAACTCAACCTCGATCTGAAAGCTTTTTCGGTGCAAGCAGGGCTTGTACGGTGTCATAGGTTTATTCATGCAGAACGCCAGGAAGACGGCTTGCTACTTTGCGGAGCTTGTGATGTTCTTAGCCTCGAAGTAGGATTCGAGGCATTCCAACTACTAACTTCAGTTTTTACCAGGAGAAAGCTTTATAATTCATCCGTGATGAGCCGAGTCGTCCATCCTCGGGGGTCCAGAAACTTCCCCGTCGTTAATTGAACGCATACTGCGATCAAATGCGTTTCATTGATGAATTTTTGTTAAAAGGACGGTGCAATGAACAGGATGCTGCGACGTTTGTTGAGAGAGTCTGATCTATGTTCGTGGCTTCCTGGCGCTGACAATACTTGATCCGAGCGAGGGGGACCGTGAGAGCGACGTTACTTGGACTCTGCACGGTGTTCTTATAAGTGTTGCCGCCGAATATAACATTCATAGCCTCGTCCCACTAGAGCGACAAACACCGGTTTTTGTCCGACGACACCACAAAGTTCTGTGTCGCCGACAATCGCCGACAAACGATTGACGACGGACGAGTTCTTGTCTGTCGTTGGACTTGAAGTGCAGCAAGCAGTCCCACTGAGGAACATCTCTCGGAGACAAACCTATCCTCCTCGCCCGTTTATGCCTTTTGTTTTCTCCCTTCCCACCTTTCTACCCTTCCTCCCGGAACGAGAAGCCCTTGGTGGCCACTGCCACTCCTCGTTCCCGGCCCCGCAGTTCCGGTCCCTCGGTTGCATGTAGTAGTCACGGGCGAGGCTTGCTGGCTGGTGCCGGGCGGTCGTGTTGCAAAAGCGAATTTGCTCTGGCTGGTTTTGCTCGTGAAAACTTGGTGTGCAAGGTGGTGCTTCAAGACGCCGAAGTCTACGCCCTTGCATCAGGATGGATACACCCATGTGCGAGGACCGACCAAAGTAAGACCGCTTATCCTTGAAGTAGGACACGACGTTCCGCAGCAAGCCACTCCGGCAGACAAGAGACTTGTCATCACGTTCTGTGATAATCGGGATGCCGTATTGTCCACAAAGGAGCACTTTCCCTCGATCATTCGAATATAAAGTTATAAACATCCTCAAAATCAGCGTGAAACTCCGTGGCGCTCACCTAGAATGCCTCGAACGGCCCACAAAAGGAACGATTCAGGTATTTCTAGTTTGGAAAAAGTTTGGTGTCGATTGTCAGCACTGTTTACGGAAAGTCGCCAACAGCAAACGATGAGAAGCTGAAGATTTAATCAAGAAATAAAGTAATCGTCGCGCCTTTCACCGTGTTTGTCGGCGCGTTTTATGCCCAAAGAGCAAAACACGAAAACCGCGTCACCAGACTTTGTTTGTCTGTGTATTTTGAAGTGTTTTGTTGACAACTCCAGTCCCACTAGGAAACAAGTTTCCTTGCCCCCGTGTTCTGCGTCGTGTCCACCCAGGTGGGACGGCGGACTCCGACAAACAGGCTGTCTGTCGGTGTAGTCTGTCGTTCGTTGTCGTGTGTCGCTGTCGTTTGTTGCTGTTTGTCGCTCTAGTGGGACGCGGCTATCACACTGTTTACAAATAGCACCTGCAATCAAGGTTTTAAAGTTTGATCAGTTGACTCAGCGTACAGAGCCAAAGACACTTAGACTTGTCAGAAATGCTCTCAGTGCATTGATGCATCACCGTGATCTAAAGGTGGCTCATTCAGAGTGGGTTCGGAACTACAATAGCCCAGTTCCCAGTGGTGCTGGCTAGATTTGCATCTTTCAGGCTCCTTGTCAACCCCAGTGTCACACGTAGTCGCATACCAAGCCCTTCTATAGCGTTGCAGAGAAGTTTTGTGACCAAAAGCGTAATAAAGGACTATGCTACTAGTTGAGTCAACATTTGCTGTGCTGTTGGCAGTGGGTACGACTTCTGTTTCAAGACTGGATTAATGATGCGTTTATAACATTCACATAGCCATATCACGCCGTTTGACTTCCCCACAGGTACAACTGGCGTAGCCCATGCAGATTTCCGCACCAAGGCAAAATTCCTTGTTGCACGAGTTGCGTGATGGTGTACTACTCCTTTGACTCATGGGCCAAAGGAACAAGTCGAGGCTTGTGGTACTTGGGTTTGAAGTTTAGATTTAGTGTGAATGTATGTGGGTCCGCCAAGTCCTTACTCGAAGACCCTTGGAAATTCTTTTGGCAGTCCTTGAGTCTGTGGGAGTGGCTCGGCTAATTGAAGGACACCTTAAATAGTAGTGCTTTGTGTTGTGTTAGGCGGTAGACAAGAGCAAGACCATCCTTTCTCAAGCCTCGACAAAGAGTGTTTTAATTTGTCATCTTCTTGGACCCCTCCCCTCTCTCCCTTTCTGAATGCGCAATAGACCTTTCCGGAAAATCCCAAGAGACCTTGCAACCGGGGAAATTGTGGGGCTCTTCGGATGTACGCTCGTGCCGGCTCGAACACTTTGTATATCGTAGAAGTAGTACGATTCAGTCTTTCTTATCATTAGGAGCTCAGAAAATGCTAAAAATTGAGTGAGTGGTAAAAAAAAGTTATCACACCCTCTGTTTTGCTCTCCCTCTGCCCCCTCCGTGTTCTGAAATCACAAACTGTTAAACAATCATCAACTCCGTCTTCGCTTCTGGGACAATTCCTCGTGCCATACATCTGGACGTCGCAGTGCATAAAGTAGACGCTGGGGGTACCACATGTTTCTGGAAAGGTCTGTTGCTCACGCATCACGTAGCTTTTCGAATACTTCAAACCGGTTTCTTTCAAGCAGGCTTGCTCCACGTCTTTTCACGGTCAGCAACAATGGCTCACGCTCCTTTCCCTTAGACCGCATGGAAAAATTGATATTTCCCAGAACCACCAACTTACATTGTGAATACGTCCGGAGAGCTGTTTAGGTTTAAGTCTATGCTGCCGTTCCAAGCCGACACTATCTCTTTAGAACAATTGTTGACCAAGCCTCACCATCTATGCAGATGAAGATTTCATTTACTTGAACTTCGAAGATTTCTGCCTTGGTTCAATGATCCAGATGATGACTGGATTCCACTTCCGGAGCTTGGTGCTGGGATTCGGCCAACTACTGACGGCATGCATGTATGATGTGTCCCTTTCCACCACAGAAATGGCGTGTTCAGAATTATAGCTACTTGCACCGTGCGCAACATTTTCTAGCTGTACTCGGAGATGTCTTCCGTGCGCCAGTGCTGTGGCTTGGCATTGATGAACCGTTTCATGCCTTGTGTAGGTGGTGTTTGTCCATGTGGCGAACCTCTGCCATCTCTGGAGTCCGGAAATGTGGGGTTTTCCGTTTGTGGCACACTCCACAGCAATCACAAGTTGTTGAGCCCTAGCAAAAGCGAGATCTGGTGTGGCGAGAAGGTGTCGCTAAATGGCTTCCTCACACACCCTACAAACTAACCGGTCACAAAACTTGTACGAAAATTATGTCTACTCGCAGTGCTGAGCGACACGACGCAGCACGGCAATGTAGTTGGGCACAGACTCCCCAGAAGCACTTGTCGAGTGTGAACCGGTGACCTATTGCCTACGTCCTTAGCCCCAAATCTCCTCAAAAGCGGAGACAAAAAAAAAAAAAGAGATTGAAAGAGGGGCGTACACAGAGGGTTGACATGCGCGGCAGAAGACTCCACGCTTCATGTCGTCCACGAACTCATCAGCCAACAAGTAGAATTAAGTCCAGCTGCTCTCTAACCTGTTTTCATTCTTCTGATGCTAATGCTGGGTGCCTCCCCTGTTGTTTAGGCTCATATCCACATGTTATGTACAAAAGCAGAGGTTACATCCATTCGAACTGTCTGGATTAATGAAAGGAAAAACACAGCTGCTCATCCGAACAGATACAATCAAACGTCTGCTCCGTGTCCAGGATTTTTGAGTGCAATTTTGAATCCGACACGAGTTCTTAAAACTGATTATTTTGCAGCCGTGTCAGTTTCGGGCTCAATTTCACATTTTGTCACATGCACACACAATTTCACAGGCACACAAGTGTGATGTAAAATTCCGACATGGTGCAAATTAAGTAAGAACAGAAGAGGTTTATTCATTGTTTACAATTGGTGTTTACAGCGAAAGGTGTCACACTTTAAGGCTATTTCACTCACCTGCAAACTGCTTACGAAGGGAATGACTTCATACCGATTTAAGCCTCTTGTGACTGACTGGTCAGCCACTGGTCATAAGCTGTTGCAAGTGTGTGAAGCTGCTTTTATATGAATAAGCTGTAGTAGCTTCCAAAGTTACAGCTTTCATGTGCGTTTGAGGCGACATGCCCGTTTGCTTTACCCTAGGTCTCGAGAGAAACTATTATTACCATTTGTGAACTTCTTTTTGTACACGTAAACTGTTGCTTTTCAGTGTGAACTTGCCATTTTGCAAGGGACTGAGGAAATAGCATTCTTTGAAACCAGCACTGCATTGCAACAATATATTTAATGTGGTGAAATAAAAACTTTTCGAGTTCAAAGTATGCACTCTTGTTTTTTCTCTTCATAGTTCCACTGGGCATGCCTATCGTCATACGAGTGTTTCTGACGGTACTAAGCTAATTTCTTTACCACTTCCCCAATTTGCGGTTCGAGCGTAGAGCAGCTTTTTTTATTTTGGGTCGGGAGAGCCGCGGCACCGCTAGAAGGCAAGCACGAAGATCTGCGTCGCCGCGAGTAACGGTGATGCGATGACAACGTACAGGCGAAATAAAAATGCTGACAATACTTCAAATTCAGCTTGTGGGTCGGCGTAAGCGTTCGTGACGACAGAGCATATTTTCGTATCGAAAAAGGCAAGCGTTCATGCATGACATGGTTCACATCCGCCGCGTCGGCGACGAACCTGCGCGGCAAGAATAGCGGCGACATCGAGACCCGACGTTGGAAACCGAAGGCTCGACTTCGGAAACCAGCGGTAGGCGTTGGTAGTAACCTTGCTTCGCTCTTATCAAGCGACGAGTTGAGAACGCTAAGAGAAGTACTTGCGCCTTTTACGCACTCCTGTGCAGAAGCACGATGCGAGACGTCGCATACTGCGGGCGTCGCGTAGTTGCGTCACCAAGTGTTGAGTCCCTCGCGTCACCGCGTTCACAGCGTCTCAGCCGCGACTGCGTCGATCACGTAGGCTTCCCGTCTCAAGCGTTTCTGGCTTCAGCCGCGACTGCACCGATGATCGACCGCGTACGATTCGTGCTTCAGGCGGCGGCGGGCGCCATGCTTACCTTGCCACAGCGGCGCGAGTGACGTCATGTCACGTGACAATTCGCTAACCAATAAAACAACTGGTTTCGGTTTGGAGCGGAAGTGACGTCAGGTCACGTGACATGACAAATTGCCTTGGCGGAAGTGACGTCATGTCACGTGACAAGGGGGCGTGGCCAGGTGCTGTACGGGATATGGTTTGCCTATACGCTGCCGACACGGGTCGCACAGCGGCAAATCTTTAAGAAACCTTTATTATCTACCTGAGAAACTACTCATCTTGAAAATGGAGCCTATCTATAACTAATCTACTGAAAATGCATATCCACGTGATGAGATGTATAAGCTTTTGCTTAGAATGAAGCAATTTTGAACCAAATTCAGGACCTAAGTTTTTGTCGACGCACACGAAAAATACACAGATCCCTTGCCATAAGCAGCTTCACTGTAAAATGTCGTAGTGTATTATTTTTTATGTATATCTGGATAGCTTTTTTTACACATTGAAGTATACCAGTTTATGGTTGTATGGCATGCGTCTTCCTAATAAAAGGGGTGCCAGACTTCCTCGGAAAGATGTGTGAAGTTAGGGTAATAGCGATAATCGATGAAAAGTTATTATTTTGTATTTATTTCGACGCCAGGACAACAGTATATCAAGGAAGGTTAGTACGATGAAACAAGCTTGATTCATAAAAATATACCTTGGAGGGCCAAGTGACAACACTGCGTTGTTTAAAGTGAACGGATCTTTGAAGTTGTATTTACGTATAAATTCCCAGGAACATTTTTGTTATAGGAGGAATTTTTTTTAGGTTTGTTAGATTTAGAAATAACGGAGCCTTGAAATAGCTCAGTCGGCAGAGTTACAAGTATTTACGTTTTTTTTTTTTTTTTTTTTTTTTTAATCTAGTGGTTTGAAATTAGGGATGTCGCGAACCACCCTAGGTTCGATTTCGAAAGGTTTCGATATTTGCGAAGCGAACTGAAGTTCGATTTCGAAAAATTTCGATATTTTCGTACCGACCGAGGTTCGATTTCGAAAAATTCGCAACTTTTGTCCACAGCGGAGTTTCGAAATCGAAAATTTCGAAGCTTTCACGGTTTCTAAAATTTCGAATTCGAATATTTCGAATATTTTTTTACTACAGGTTCGATAAATTCGAAGATTTCGAAATTCTTTGTAAAAAAAATCGAAAACTTCGAACGCTTCGAATTTTTATAGACATGAAGTTCGAACAATTCGAATATTTCGAATTTCTTTTGGCATAAGGTTCGAAAAGTTCGAAAGTTTCGATTCTCTTTTAACGCTAAATTCAAAAAAAAAAAAAAAGAAACTTTGAAGATTTTGAATTTTTTTTAATCCAAGTTTTCAAAGTTTGAAGTCCGATTTTCAAGTTTTTCTACAGTTTCAGTTTCAAATAACGTTTTCACGACTCACTTGTTTTCACAAAATCAAGTTTAGAAAAGTTAGGGTGTGATATTTAGATTCTGCGAAGTTGGTAAGGCAATTAAATGAGACGACGAGTGTCCCGGACGTGCTAGAATATTTGCCAGTGCAGAATTGTGACTGCCAGACCCCGGGGGGGGGGGGGGGGGGGTCTTTATCACGCAGTAGTGATTGCACGAACACACTGTTTTACGAGACTCATCCAGTTCGAAACGGCCAGGGGCGAGCAGGAGGTTGAGGCTCAGAGAAACCTTGAAGCGACCTGGCAAACTAGCTCGCCACCCCTTGCACGCTGGTAGTAATCCGATCCGGTGAAGTTTATAATTGTACTGGAGGTTTATTTTCTGGGACGGAGGAATCGCCTCGCAAAAAGCACAAAAGCCGACACAACTCGAGGTCGAGGAGCGTTCTACCATACAAGTGGCGTCGGAAGAGGAAAAACGGGGGGAAAGAGGGTAGCGGGGGGGGGGGGGGGGGGGAGGGGGCTTTAGCCTCCTTCTCCCCCTTGCAGGTATTTCGGACTGTTAAAGAAAACAATACGGGTAAAGAGGGCGTGGTCGAGCTTATTTTAATCTAAAATTATTTATGCATATGTATAGCTACTGTCGCTCTTCACTGCATAAAAGGTTGCGTAGATGGTCATTGTTAGAAACTCGTTGTCAGAAGGCACTGCTCGTCACATGCTTAGTGGTTCGGAAGTTCAAAGCTGTCTTTTCGACCTAAACACCTGTGCCGATAGTAACAAAAAAAAAAAAAAAAAAAAGAATAAATGCGGGAATAAAAAGCAGGAGAAAAAAAAAAAACTATCAAGAATTCGTCGGAAGTGTTCTATTCTTGCATATTCAGAGGTTCAGAACTTCGAAACAAGTTTCTTTTACCAAAATGTGTACAGGCTAAAAGAAACACGTCCCAGGAACGTCAAGCGAAAAAAAAAAAAAGTTTTCTTTTAATGACGTGCTGAACTTGAACACTACTAGAAATCTTCTGCCATGAGTTAATTTATTCCTTAACGTGAAAAAACAATAAATATATTATTTTGTATTCTGCAGATGGCAATGATATGTACTGTCTGTGGTGTTAATTTAAATGCGATACCTCAAACAACTTAGACGAAAATAAATATCAAGTTTAGGTCATAATTGCATGCAGATACATGTTTGGACATTTCTTCGAAACTCACGTTGAATAACAATAATCACATCTTAAGACGGCACTTACCTACGCTATACATAGATCATTCTTAAAAAAAAGTATAACATATCTACCATAAATAGCTCTGGCTGCAGCGTGCTTCAAATCTGGCACAAACGATAATCGTGAAAAACCCGTCGTCCGTCCTCGCCCCTTCGGGGATTTATTTCTTTAAACCTAAGCATGCCAGAACATTGAAATAAATGACATTGTCTTTCGTAAGGAACACAGCACCGCGTGTAAAAGTTCCAGAAAAAAAATTACGAATGTACCGGCCCCACTACTTGAAATCAAATGAAACCGTCCGCCGGTCTTTCGAAGTTCGACGAACGTCGAACTTTTACCCTAAAAGTTCGAAGTTCGTCGAACTTCTGACTTTTCAGAATTCGAAAGTTCGAAACTTTTCGAATTTTCTTGATAAATAAGTTCGAAAGTTCGAAATTTATCGAATTTTTTGGTCAGTCAAGTTCGAAAGTTCGACAAGCATCGAACCTTGCAGCGCAATAAGTTCGAAAGTTCGAAAAAGATCGAATTTTTTAGCGTAATAAGTTCGACGGTTCGAAAAGCGTCGAACTTCTTAGCTTAACAAGTTCGAAAATTCGACCTCCGTCGAATTTTACGATCTAGACAAATCGAAAAATCGAAATCTTTCGAACCTTTCGAACCGCTCGATTCGATCATCGAAACTTCGATTCGAAAAAAGTTCGCGGCATCCCTATTTGAAATACCTTTAGTTTTTAAGGATATAGCATGATGTATAGTTAAGCGAGCACAGCCGCAATAAATGTAGCTCTATACTCCGTAATTTAATCATATTTAAATATTGGCCAAACATACCAAAGAATCGCTAAAAAAACTTACGAAGGTTTTATTTTTTATTATTCGGCATTGTAACTGCTTTTATCAGTATTGAGTCAGTAACTCTTTCCTACGGTAAATTTTCGCCTATTAGTCAGTATGGCACATTTCTTTGACGGTGTTTCACGGTATTGTTTGACGGAACGGTGCCCTATCTTGTTTCCCCTCCATGTTTTATTTATCTTTTTTTATGCTCATGTAATTTTTTGTAAAAGAAAACGACATTCGAGAGTCAGCGCTGTGTATGCGTATTTCTTCCACTTCTCCCTGTGTCATTCTTTTTATTTTATTTGGTGTGTAGATTAATTCCAAAATAATTCTATAACGTTTGGGGGTATTGGGACTGAATTCTTTAGTGCTTGATGAGCTCAAAAATAAAGCATGCCTTATTTTTGAGCTCATCAAGCACTAAAGAATTCAGTCCTAATACCCCCAAACGTTATAGAATTATTTTGGAATTAATCCATACACCACCGGGTTCAAATAACAAACCTGCAGGTTTGTTATTTGATCCCGGGAAGGACATGTGACTCGGCAAGAGCCTCCTGTAAAAGCTTATATTAGAGGCTCTAACTCGGCTCAAGCAATTGACGTGGTCTTATCAATATAGGCTGGACGCTACAGTTTGCCACGCATTGCAATACATTACACATCTGTGGCAGACCGCGGCAATGTCGCTTCTTCTCTTCAAGCTGAACGCTGTCTTGAAGCGTCGGGAACCAATCTATCATTGTGTAAGTGGGGGTCACGGCGCACGCCGCTTGTGCAGAAATCATCGAGAAGCTGAAGCACCCGCCGCCGCTGATCCGGCCGTCGGTGTCCAAGCAGACGGCTCCGCCGGAGGCGCTGCATATCATGCGCCAGTGCTGGGCGGAGTACGCGGACATGAGGCCAGACTTTGACCAGATCGCCGACCGCTTCAAGACGCTCTACCACGGCAGGTGAGCGGGATGTGTGTATGGGTGTGTGTGTGTGGGGAGGGGGACACAAATTGAGTTTTATCATGAAGTTTTCGTAAATCGTTTCCGTTGTCCCGCAACGCTCTCCGCAACCGGCTACGCTAGCCGGGACTCTGCAGTCAATGCCATCGGCGCGCCGGCGCAGTAGCGGCTGCCTCGTTGCGGAGGGCTTAGCGGAGGGGGAAACGCGGTCGACGAAAACTTCCTATTTACACACTACTTCCTTGCGGAGAAGGCATGACACTTGGGGCCTGTAGATTAACCACCCAACGTAGGAGAGAGAGGGGGAGTGAGCGGTAAACGGGTATCTTAGCACATAGCGCCAAACCACGGCAGCAGTCATTCAGCGAAACACATTTCGTTGTGGAAAAATTTCGTGCTGTCAAAATTTGTTGTGTCAAAATTTCGAAGTTTACACAGCTGACCCACCGAATAATAGGGAGTTTTCGTAGACTGCGTTTCCCCCTCCGCTAAGGCCTCCGCTACTTCGCCTGCGCACCGATGGCCTTGACTGTTGAGTTCCGGGTATCGTAGTGGGTTGGGGAAAGCGTTCTACGAAAACTCCCTAATAAAGCATCGCTCCCCACGTGATCCCATAACGCTACGGTTTCTGGATGCATTTTAGGAATTATCTCGGTAATTAGGGTAATCGCGGGGAGTACACGAGTGTGTCGTGCGAGGAGGGGGGCAAGGGGGGGCTTGCCATTTTTTTTTTTTTTTTGGAAAACAAGGCCAGCTATTTATGCGAGAAGGGCCCACCTCGAAGAAAAAGTCGGTGCATGGCCCTCTTTATTCTAGAAAACCTATAGACCGTTTTATCGTGGGTAGCGCCATTTTGAGAGCGAGAGAGAAAAGGGGAAAGGACTACCGGCGCTTTCCCCCTTTCTGATTGTGTAGAAAGAGTAAAGGTCTCGGATGAGAGGCTTGGCCGGTGTTGGGTGTCTGCTGTGCCCCAACTTCTTTCGCGCTTTCTTTTCTGTTTTAGACTCGCAAACTTAATTAGAGCCACGGGCTTCGATGGCAACAGTCCCCCGGTCATCGGGACACCATTGCTCGGTCATAGGGTGCACGAATAACGACAGAAAGCATCGAACACCGCCCAAGGACCTCGTAGCTAGCATGGAATTCGGCAAGGAACGTGCGGCTGCAATGTTTTGAAGCTCCACCGCTTTCCGCATGACTGGAAATAATGAACCATTCATAAATTTTTGCTTGCAATAGGCCCATCTCAACGCAGCCGTTTTTAGTAATGAACAAGCGATACACGAAACGGGAACCTCAATTAACTTTTGTAAACACTCGGAGCTGCTACATATCGTTTTGCTGCGCTGCTTTTAGCTTGCGTGTCCGTGTTCTCATATTTCATTGTGGGTGAACGACGAAGACGTTCTAGATGTGCTTATATCGAACCGCAGAAAGCGTCAAAGCAGCCACGAATTATTTTACTTTTTGATGCAATATTTTGAGTACTAACCTTCAATTTCTATCACTGACACGTTCGCTGCCGCTGTTCCGCCCGTTGCCGCACTGGCGGATGCCATGACTCCAACAAAGAAACGTACACACTGGGCTCGAAGACGCAGATCGCAGCACACGAGCCTTACCCTGGCGCGACTATCCAGTGCTTCAAAGCGCCCAATCAACGGAAACAACCCAAACAACCCACCCGCGGCACTCCAAGGAGCGCTTTCGTCGGCTCTCTGGTATCGCACAGGGGATCGCTATTCAGGAAAACCGATAGAAGTACCTTTTCAACAATTTCTAGCCTCACCCGGCGGCGGAAATGAGCCTTCAACTAAGTATTGTAAATGATGAAATCGAGTCAGTCACCACTGCGAATTATCAATATTAAGATAAATTCAGTTACAAAATTTTACAAGCTTAAACAGCAATTATCACGGGAAAACTGGGACGCACCTTGCAAGCGTACCCCATGTTCATCGGCGGTACAGCGTTCGGTGCGCGCTCCATTCACAAGCTGTTCGGAGCACAGTCGAGAAGATGGTGTTGAAGAAATGTCTTTGCGGTTTACGAACGCAATCCACTGCCGCCAAGACCGGGGTCATTTGGAAAGCGATGGAGCTCAAAGACATTGCAGCCGCTCTCGCCTTGCCAGATTCATTGCCAGCTACATAGGTCCTCGGACAGTATTCGACGCTTTCTGTCGTTATTTGTGCACCCTATGACCGAGCAATGGTGTCCCGATGACCGGAGAACTGTTGCCATCGAAGTCCGTTACTCTAATTAAGTTTGCGAGTTCAAAACAGAAAAGAAAGCGCGAACGAAGTTGGGGCACAGCAGACACCCAACACCGGCCAAGCCTCTCATCCGGGACTTTCACTCTTTCTGCACAATCAGAAAGGGGGAAAGCGCCGGTAGCCCTTTCCCCTTTTCTCTCGCCCTCTTTCAGTAAAACGGTCTATAGGTGGTATTCACTGGACGCCATATTTGTGGGTGCTGCTTAGAGCGCATGCTCAGAACGAGCTCACATCAATAGGCTGCTAAAACCGGCACTCTTAATGGTGCGGAATGCACGTTGCAAAAGAACTGTGGAAGCTCGCCATCAGCACGCGCTCAGCATTCGCGCACACAGCTATGGCCGCCAGTGAATACTCCCTATATTTCGTTTCAGCTTCGGTCCGAGCGCCGTTTATGTTATGTGCCGAAGGGCCAATCAAACAGCGAAAGAGGCACAACGTCATGGCGTGCTCTCTGCAGGTGATAGGACCAGCTGGTATTCGCCGTCTCTCTGTGCGCGCTCTTCTGCCGGCTAGTCCTATCCAGCGCAGAGAGCACGCCATGACGTTGCGCTTTTAGTGCTCTTCGATTGGCCCTTCGGCTCACAACATCGGCCGCGCTCGGACCGAAGCTGAAACGAAGTATAGGGATTTCACGAAAGAGCTTGAAGCGTACTGAGCATCAACTAATTTATTTACACTATTTACATTATGTTAAATCTGGGACGTGACGAGCCGATCTTGTGGGTGCCGTTGTTCCTCAATGTCTCTCTTGTCTCGAGCGCCGAGAGAGGCCGTGATCGCGCGGGCACTTCTTTCACTTCTTTCGCGCTTCGCTGGGAGCCGCTACATGGTTCCCCCCCTAGCGAGGTTGTGGGTAATACGAGCGATGTGTGTGATGTGCTTGTGAACGAAGTTGCATCAATTTCTTGTAGCTCATTGTTTGCGAGATGTGCAGGCTTAATGCGGTCAATTGAAATTACTTCTATTCGGCCGTTGACTGAAAGCGTGAATGTTTTGTCAGTTCGTTGCAGCACTGCATAGGGTCCGTCATAGGGACGCTATAGTGGACGTCGCACCGTGTAGTGCCCCAGCAAAATCTTGGATGTGGGGAATGGGCTATCGATCCGGCACCGTGATTTTGTTGAGGGCTCTATATTCCCCGCATGGTCGCCAGTCACCAGATTTTTTTTGTGTCATGTGCAGGGCGCTAGACCACGCGCTGGACGATGGACGAATGAATCCGAGTTCCAGCATGTGTTAGAATTCATTTTTAGCGATTTTTAGCCTGTCCGGGGCGAGGCGGCGTGGCTTGGCCTTTGGTGTCGATGCAATGTGTGATGTTGTGTTTGACTGGTGCCTCGGTGTTGCATGGCTGCGTTAGCACTGGGAATTCCTTTAAAAGGTTTTCCCATGGAGCAGCCATTTTGAGGGGTTGTAAAGTAGAATTTAACGATAGTGCCTTTGATAGTACGCAGCTCTGCGAAGAATTTGCGAGACCTACGTGCCCGTCCTTTACGACCATCCTCTCCACACACATATCGAGGACGTCGGCCCAGCGCAAACCGCGATGATACCAACAGGTGGTGCTGGTACCACCGATTATTTGGAAATTTGAAGCGTACTGAGCTTCAACTAACTTATTCACACTAATTACATTATGTTAAATCTGAGACGTGACGAGCCGATCTTGTGGGTGCTGCTGTTGCTAGATGTCTGTCTTGTCTCGAGCGCCGAGAGAGGCCGTGATCGCGCGGGCACTTCTTTCACTTCTTTCGCGCTTCGCTGGGAGCCGCTACGAGCTCATGGACGCGCGGCCGCCGGAAAAGGGCGAGGAGCAGCGCCGCCCGGTTGCCCGTATGGTGGCGCTGACCCACTTCTAGGGTAACTGTGATGTATCTGCTTATGCTATTGGCGACGTGAGCGATCGAAAGCGTCGCTGTGGTCGGCCCACCACAATTGGCCGAATGCTGACTATGACGTCAGGAACGGATGTTTGATCGACGGAAATAAGGGTAATGCAAGAACTTCAATTTTGACGGTGCTGGCAGTGTTGCTTTGAGAGCGCAATGATTTCAGGCTTCTACCATGCCTATTACAAACACCATCGTACTTGTTGTTCACAAGGTGATGACGTCACGAAAGGTAACCAAACGAGTGCGCCACCGAAACATCTCGCCGCTAATAGCAGATGGCGGGACGTGTTGGGAAGCGCGCGGTTTGAAAGAGCACGGGTCTCGGTCAGTCGGGAGCCATGATTAAAACGAACGAGTCGAGCGACTAACGGCTGCAGCTGGGTCTTACTCGCGGTACATCACACTTTTGGCGACGAGGTCGGTGAATGGGCACCACAAGGGCGAGTGAACGATGGCTACCCAGGGCAAGCTGGAAGAATTTAATGGAACAGCGTGGCCTTCTTGGGCAGAGCGACTTGGATTCTACTGCGAAGCAAACGGAGTGCTGGAGCCTACAAAGAAGAGGGCTTTACTGCTGACCCTTTGCGGAGCAAAAACCTACGAAGTTGTACGAGCGCTCGTGGCACCAAAGACTCCTGGTAAGGTCAGCTTCGACGAGCTCATGGCGACATTGAAGAAACACTACGACCCGCGGCCGTCGGAGCTTTTCAACAGGACGAGGCTTCAGCGAAGAGACCAGCAGGTGGGCGAGTCGATATCGAGCTATGTCGCAGCTTTAAAGAAGCTTTCTGCCGACTGCAATTTCGGAGTTCTGACGGCAACCCCAGCGGCGGTCACAGCTAGCACCAGCAACGCAGGTTCCGCAGGCGAAGCACAATCTCCTGCTCGACAGCCAGAGCTGAACCCAACGTTGCTGCCTCTCGAGGTAATGTTGAGGGATCGTTTTGTGTGCGGCCTGCGCGACGAACATTTACAACAGCGACTGTTTGCAGGAGTAAGCCTGACCTTTCAGAAGGCGCACGACATGGCGCTGCGGACAGAGAGCGCCGCACAGCATCAAAAGGATTTGAAAGCAGAGAAGTCCGAAATTCACGAAATCCAGAAAGAGAAGACAACACTTAAACACTCCACAGATATCATCGAAAAAGAAGATCATGCATCTGAAACCGAGGATGATTCCCCTGGAACTTCGGCAGGTATATACGAGCTTAATGCTGTGCGAGCATCAAGTGCATCGCCCAAGTTCATGATCAAGCTCAAAATTGAAAATCGAGTCATGAATTTTGAGGTGGACTCGGGAGCGGCCTGCACCATCAACAGCGAAGAAACATATTGTCAGATGTGGCCAAAACACCCTCCGAGGCTAGACCAAGAAGATGTGACCCTACACACCTGGTCAGGTGAAGGAGTGGAAGTGCTCGGCACAGCCGATGTCCAGGTACGACACAAGTCCAAGGACTACGTACTACCTCTGTTAGTGACGCGAGGAAGGGGCTGCAACCTGCTAGGAAGGAACTGGTCCAACGCACTAAGATTCCGAGTGAGCGGAATACACAACGTGGGTGCCAACGACAACGTTGCAAGGGTTCTAAGCACACACGACAAAGTTTTCGACTCCAAAGATCACCGGACACAATGGCCCACCTGTGCCCCTGGAGTTAAAAGAAGATGCCAAGCCACATTTTCTCAAGGCACGACCGGTGCCGTTCGCGATGCGGACAGCAGTGGAGGCTGAAATTCAGATTCTCCAAAATCAGGGCATCCTCGAACCAACTCAACACTCGGAGTGGGCCACGCCAGTCGTAGTCGTACGGAAAAAAGATGGCACTATCAGATTGTGTGGAGATTACCGTAGCACAGTCAATAAAGAAGCAAGGACAGCAGTGTACCCAATGCCTACGATTTCCGAGATACTAGCGAATCTCCAGGGCGGATCAGTGTTTTCAACACTGGATCTCACTCAGGCCTATCAACAACTGAGCCTGACTGCTGAGACTGCAAACGTGTTGACCATCAACACCACGAAGGGACTCTTTAGGGTCAAGAGGACGCCTTTCGGTACTTCAGCAGCTCCTGCGATTTTTCAACCATTTATGGAGACAGTGCTAGCAGGGATTCCTGGAATCGGAATATACTTAGATGACGTAATTATCAGCGGATCAACATCATCGCTACATCTGGAAAGGCTCAATATGGTACTACCACGACTTTCCCAAGCAGGCCTTCGTCTCAAAAGGGAAAAGTGTCGTTTCGCAGTTGATCGAGTGCGGTACCTCGGACACATCATTGATGCGGCAGGCATTCATGCTACCGACGATAAGCTCAAAGCCATCAAGGAGATGCCTGAGCCAACGAATTGCACAACTTTGCAGTCGTTTCTCGGCCTGTTGGCATTCTATGACCGATTTGTAGAAAATCGGGCAACCACTGAAAAGGAGCTCTACGCTCTCCTCGAAAAAGACGCTCCCTGGAGGTGGGACAAAAGGCACCGGGAAGCTTTTCAACAATTGAAAGAAGCCATTACCCAGGAAACGGTGTTAGCACATTATGACGAGCAGAAAGACTTGGTGGTATCATGCGACGCGTCACCGTATGGCGTTGGAGCGGGTTTAGCGCAGCTAGACAAAGACGGAAACGACGCTCCCATCATGTTTACCTCGAGAACCTTGGGAGATCGGAAAAGAACTATTCGCAATTGGATCGAGAAGGACTGGTGATTGTGTTTGCCATGCAACGTTTCCACCGATATCTTGCTGGACGTCACGTGACGGTAACCACCGACAGCCCTTGCTTGGGATTATGGGTCCGAAAGCTCCAGTGCCAGCGGTTCTGTCACCGCCCATGACACGATGGTGTGTCAAATTAGCTGCATACGACTACGAACTCGTCTACAGAGCAGGAAAGCACAACCAAAAGGCAGACGCGTTGAGCAGACTACCATTAACAGAAAGTGAAGATGAACCGCGACCGCCAGGGGACGTTCTTATGCTGGAAGCACTGACTAAGCCTCCCATGACAGCTAAAGACCTTGCAGACCAGACTGCTGTGGACCCCACGCTTTCTGAAGTTCTACAAGCAGTCAAGAGTGGAGATGTCAAGAAGCTAGCTGGCGAGCGTTTCACAGCCTACAAGATGAAGTCCGCGGAACTATCAATACACCGAGGTTGCCTAATCTGGGGATCGCGCATCGTAATTCCCACTTCTATGAGAAGTGGGAATTACGATCGCGCAGCTAATAGCCTTGGTAAATGCAGGACACAGGGGAGTGGTCGCCATGAAGGCTTGCGCCTGAAGTTACCTCTGGTGGCCGGGGATCGACAAGGAGATTGAGTCCTGTGTGGCCAAGTGCGACACGTGTCAGCGACACCAGAAGGTGATACCGAAAGGAAGCAGCCCAACATGGGAAAGACCGTCGACTCCGTGGGACACCCTTCATGTAGACTTTGCGGGACCGGTGGACGGAAAAGTGTTCCTGGTCATTGTGGATGCGTTCACTAAATGGCTTGAAGTACGTGCTATTTGGAGTATGACCTCAGCATCCGTTATCTGCGAGTTACGCAACGTTTTTGCGACATTTGGTGTACCACGAAAAGTGGTATCGGATAATGGGTCGGCTTTTGTTTCCAATGAGATAAAGACATTTTACCGCCTAAATGAAGTTTTGCCGGTCACAAGTGCGCCGTACCACCCCGCAACAAACGGTCAAGCGGAACGGATGGTGCAGCAGCTGAAGCAGGCACTCGCTAAAAGAGAAAGGGAGGAATTGAAGTGTTTTCTACCACAGTTCCTCTACAAGCAACATACCACAGTGCACACGGTGACAGGCAAGACACCAGCGTGGATGATGTTTGGACGAGAGTTGCCATCTCCACTCGAGAGACTGATACGCGTATCCAAGAACGATGTACAAGCGACAACCAAAAATCCACGCCAGTTTATGGTGGGACAATCCGTATGGGTTCTGAAGTTCCCAAGTGGACGACCTTGGATGTCGGGGGTCATCACAGAGCGCTTGGGTTCGCGGTCATGGATAATCCAGACAGAAGACGGACTAGTTCGACGGCACATGGACCACATACGACCAAGGCTATTAGCTGCGCGTCGGTCGAGTGATACACCCTCAGCAGCCTGGGGCTTGGACGTTCAGGCCGAAGAGGTACCAGCTGACGCGATAAGTGCAGAAGGCCACGAACTGTCCGAACCTGTGGTTATGCCCATCCGGACAGGAACGCGGGAGCAAAGACCGCCCACAAGATACGGGATCACAGCCAAGTGAGGGGAAGATGTGATGTATCTGCTTATGCTATAGCAGATGGCGGGACATGTTGGGAAGCGCGCGGTCCCCGCGTGCTGGAAGCGCGCGGTTTGAAAGAGCACGGGTCTCGGTCAGTCGGGAGCCATGATTAAAACGAACGAGTCGAGCGACTAACGGCTGCAACTGGGTCTTACTCGCGATACATCACAGTAACTTACAGTAGCATGGATATGCTCCGCCTGAGGAGCAGAGTATCGCTATGGTGCCTCCAGGGCGGCCAGGTTGAATCCAAGGCTGCGCTGCGGAAAGCGACCATCGCTTCTCCAGAAGAACGGAGGCTGTGAGGCGGCTTGCGGAGCAGAGAAGAGATAGTGCGGCGACACGCCGCGCGTGTGCTGTCGTCCCGTTACTTGTCTCCTGTTTCTCTCTAAGCCCTCGGTAAAACTCGTGTGCCTGGAGCGCGTCTTCAACTGGAGTTTTTAGCGTCCTCTTCTGCCCATATAGCAAAAGTGGCCCTGAAATGGCAACAAATGACGTCACAGAAGCCGGAGTGTCATCCTGTTTCATGTCGCGATCCTGGCGGTTGGTCGCAGAAATGCTGACGAAAATCACAAGCGAATGCGAGTGTAGTTGTCGTCACAGCGTCCGAACTTCTGGTTGTTGAAGCTTCCTTGGACTGCCAGATTCAAGAGTGACCTGCAGCAGAACAGACGACTGCAACATCAACTACCACTGCTGGAACACCACAAGGATCACGACCGGCGACAGCGTGACACGTCTATGACGTCATCAGACGGAAATTCAGGGACCCCTTTTTTGGACGCGGTAAACACACCAGTTGAAGACGCGTTCCAGGGACCATAGCAGAACGGTCACGTATCACTCCGCGAGCGTCGTAGGCTCAAGAAACGCGATCTTCCTCCGTGTCGTCTGTTTCCCAGACTTTGGAAAGAGGTTTTAAAATATCACTCTGGTTATAAAGCAATGCGATTATACTGTACCCAGCGGCTACACATAATGTTCAATGGCCAAGAAACCTTACAGTTTGTTCGAATTTAGTGCAATATGTATATTTTGCAAACGCAAAGCGAGAAACACGGTCCGCCCGAAGCTCGCCACCCGCAATGTCGCTTTCCCTGATGGAAATTGGATTCCGCTCGGCGCACGTGGCCGCTTCTCTAACAATACGGAGTTGGCGGCGCTCGGAAAAAGAACGCAATACTCTGGCTCTGCAAGAAGAGCCTATACAGTTACTCTAGGGTAACCTAAAGCCCTTTCATGTCTTAAAAATAGCACAAGGTGCGTCGATGCACGAGGCACGTGCAACGTGCAGCCCTTGGGTAGATCATTGCGACACAGAGCAGCACAGAGCTAGGCTTCAGACGCCATGTTCTCCCCAGGAGTGGCGCGCGGAACCTGTCTGGAGCATTTCCACAACAATGAATGGTGCCACTTCTCCCAAGATAGAGGGGTTTAGGGTAATCCTTCAGCCAGCGCCACCAATAAGCGTGGTGGCCTCTACGCGAAACAACCACAAACCACACCGAAGAGAAAAAAGCAAGAAGGAGGCTACTGGCGGGTAGAGAAGCGAAAGGGCGGAATGGAGGGAAATCGACAGAAAATGTTCTCCGTTCATGAAAAAAAAAAAAAAAGGAGAGCTTACCGCTAGGGCATTATTTGGCGCTACCAGAGAGAGCCCCTGCGCGCGCCGTCTTTACAGATCGTATTTACCCTTTAAAGCGGCCACGTTACTTCGCGATTTGACAGGCATTCTACAACAAAGGAGGCTATGTCCGGGGGCGTCCTCTTTTAAGTCAGCAAGGCGCGCCCTGGGCTTTGCTCGTACAGACCTTTTCATCCTCCTCCGCATGGGCGCTGCCATCTTGGAATCACGTGACGCGGCAGCCATTAGGTTGATTCAACTTGCTACTCCGCTCTCCCCTCCGCGCCTTGGCGAATGCGTTGTATTCGTGTTTTTCGTCGCGTTTCACCGCGCTTTCTTGTCTTACTTCGGAAACTGTAGTCTGACACTACTACTCGACGACTAAGACATCACGAGGGTTCAAAGGTGCTTATGAAATCGAGGTTTGTTTACTAATAGTGACGTAACATTCTCGGTAAGAAGCGCGTATATTTATATCGCACATTTAGGACCGGAAGGCGTCGAGAATAGTCAGCGCAAGGAGTCTAACTGTATTTCCTGAAAGGAAAGTTTCGATTACAGTTTTCAAAAGAAACTGTTATCGAAAACAGTTTCTTTTTATTATGTGAGGAAACTCGCGGAGGGGATAGACAACGAACGTTTAACTTGTATTTTATCTGAGGCTAAAAGTAATGGTACGTCAACATCAGGCAATTTGTTTTTTCATAATATCACACATACTTGTGTTTGAGGTTCTCAATCTTTTTTTGTGACGTAAACATTCGGTTGGTCGGTTTACCTATGAAGCTTAAAAAATTGTATACTGTGCTCGCTCCCATTTCGACAGTCATTTAAGTGATTTATTGGTTATGTTTAGATAACAAGTGGCATTTACTTAATTAATCTTAGCACAAAGGTCGAGTCTTCCCGCATAAAAAGCTACCACAGACACTTAGCAGTATCGAGTTTTAGGTTACCGTGCACAAAGAAATAACATCGTTTCTATTTGCAAATCCAAAACGCGGTTTGGGTTCGGCGCATGCGCAATAACAACAACGCTTTTTTTTTTGCGTATGCTGTTTTATTTTTTGCCTGTATCTGGAGCCCGCAATAATTGACGCCAAATAAAAAGAAAGAGCCGTCTGCATAACAATTACTTGTGTCCATGATTGTCGATGGCGAATAGAGGTTTACTTTTTGTGACCGGCGACGCCGAAATTTACAAAGCGAATCTGTTCAAACAAATAAATATTTGTTCACACAGGTCCGTGAAATGGTGCCTAGCACTAGAATTCAGCCAAACTTTCAGAGGTATTTCTCCTCCTGTGCCCTGTAATTTTATTTGGCCAATTTTACAGAAGGCAAATGCCAGATTTAATTTGACGGGACTGTCACTTATTCTTGAGTAAGCAAATGTTCATATAAAAATAATTTATTTCCTAAGGCAAATATCGTGAAATTCTGCTTATGAGTACTTTTGAAGGGTTGATAATTAAGAAATTTTCTACTCGGCCTGTCAAAACATAGTCGAGTACTGAGTTTAAAAAAATGCCGAGATGATACTAATTGGTTATATCAATTATCTGCGTCACCACACGATACGTTTTAGTCTGCGAAGTTCACTAAAGGCTGGGTGCCCACTAAAACCAAACAGTGGGTAGTAAACTCGCGAGTTCATCTGTTCTGGCTGATTTAGCACATTGCTAATCAAACTGTCGATATGCTTCTTTACATTCACCTGTTAGTCTCTTCATTAGTTTCTTTTTCTAAAAACTGGGGTCATCGGGCACGGCCGCAGACGACGGTAATCTTCCGTGTACATCAGTCACGCGTTTCGCAACCGACCATAATCAGATACACCAAAGGAGTTGGTCAAAAAGCCCGCAGTTTAGGCTAAATAAAATAACCTCGTAGTCCTCAAAGTGGTTCGATACCACTGTTTCATTGGTTGTGTGCTACAAAGAAAATAATCGCATCACAAAATTAAGCAAAAGCAACGTAAAAGAGCAACATAGCCGAGTTCACGTTGAAAACGAAACCAACCAAATTGAAGCAACCTAATGGGGCCGAGTGCGTCAGCGCCCTCTGTCCGTCGGTGAGGCAACTACTAAAATATGTAAGGGAATAGTCGCCTTAGATTAACAAGTTTACGCCTCCTTTTTTTCTTTTTCCTTTTTTTTTTTTTTTTTTTTTGCTGCTTGAATTTGTGATGCGTGACGTAAAGAAAAGCCTTCAGTGCCTTCAGCCGTAGAGTTATTATACTGTGCGCTAGAGGTTCAACTGGCGCTAGTGTGCTGCTGCAAATTGAAGCGGGCAGCAACCAGTCGAAGACTGACTTCCGGTAATGCATTTCTATGGGGAAAAGTGAGTGCATTTTCTCCCTGCGCTGGATTATAAGAGCAAATATCACGAATAATTCGTATATACAAATAGATTGGAACATTTCCCAGTCACGCAGACAGACTAATTGGTCTGTTGCGGCGTTTTTCTTTTAAATGCATGGCATTAAAAACGGTGTTAAAATGGATGGCGTCGTACATTTGTTTATGTAAGCTGTCCGACACTGTTAGCGCGAACACGGCAACGGCGCTTTTCAGCAGGAGGTAATACGAGCCAAAGCAATGAAGAGCACCTTGGAAAAGAAGAGAGACGTAAATAACTACGCAATAACACTAGGTCAGTACCTACATGTGAATGTAGAGGATAAAAATTAAGCCGATTAATAAGAGCAGTTTGCAATAAATAACGTTCGTTTTATTCACTCTGCTGCTCAATATATCCATGGGTACAAACGTAAGTTAGCTCTGGTGTTCAAACCTCATATCTGCATGCTCGAGAACATTTTGTTTAATGGGGAAAATCTAGAAAACTATACTCGCCCGATAGATGTATTACAATAATAAAAAGAAAAACACCTTTTATAGTGCGCGTACTCCTACCGTTTAGCGCGTTTTTCCCGCTAGTAAATGGGGATCATTTTCATTGACTGACGGAAGAACTTGATTGAAAAAGGGGTCGTTTTAGTGGCATGTATATCTCGCAGATTATTAATATTAGCGTCACCGAGACGTTGGCTCCCCTTAAAAACGTCCTTCGTTATCTTCGACTCGTATTCAAGTCAAATTCGCCGCTTGTCTTTATACACTTGCCGTGGAACATAGGACTGAAGCCGGAATATTTTAAATTTAAACATCGGTCAATGATCAGGAAAAAAAAAGTGATCAGCCGAATTTTATGAAAAGAAAAAAAAAACTGTCACGAAGAACCATCACGTTAATTTCCCCGCCGAGATAAAGAAAACACTGTAACTACTGCAGTGTCAATTTTGTAGCGTGAATAAAGTTTCCTCCTATGCAGTACAGCACAAGAAAGTTCATTTCTGTTATTCTCCGGCGATGAGACAAAATGCACGGGAGATTTCCCGTAGGAATGTGCAGGAGAACCACAAAAGTGGTCTGGTTGCTGAGTGCTTCAATGTGGATCCGGATGTGCCATAGACACTAGCGCTAGTCGAACCTCTTGCGTACATGATGATTACTCTAAGGCATGTTGCTGCTGCCGCGCCACCTGCATCGGAGTCTGCTCAAGCGCCGCGCGAAAAGTGCTCACAGTTTGGCAATTTAGCCTCCTTCTTCTATAGAAGCAGCTCCCGGCATTCCTTGCGGTGCAGCAGAGGGCGCTGCACGCTTTGCGAATATGAAACCCCTTGATGCGTTTCTGTTTGCAAGTAGCGTCAAATGCGCCTCGTGCAGTACAGCATGAGGCGCATGCCTGGTTTAGCCCTTGGAAGTAAATGGCGGCGATTGGCTCAAATAAGCGGCCCTTGGAAGCGAATGACGGCGGAGCGATCGCTCGTGACACTTGTCTAGCGCTTTCCGACGACAAGGATACTTGCAAGACGCGCGAAGCGCCAATTTTATGGATGGACGTTTTATGCGAAAGGTATGTTTCGTTCAGTGGTGTCATTTCATTTTGCCCATCGGAAACGCAGGAAGTCCAACATCGTGGAAACGATGTTCCAGATGCTCGAGAAGTATTCGAACAACCTGGAAGACCTGATCAGGGAACGCACTGTTCAGCTCGACGAAGAGAAGAAGAAAACCGAACAGCTGCTCAACCGCATGCTTCCCAGGTAGGAATCGACGAATCAAATAAGAAGAAAAATTAAAGAAGCTCGATCATGTTGATACAGACAAAGAGCGGTAAACAAATATTGTGCTGAGTGCGAAGTGCTACCTCGCAGAGCCACCTCGGAGAAGCTAACGTCACGTGACTTGAAGTAACGTGACCTGTTCACGTGGCATCGATTTCTCCGCTAAATGAATCGGAGAAATTAACCTGACAGATGCTCGTAAAAGCTGTCTAATGGAAATCGGTTGATAAAACACATTCTATGTAAAAACGTACCAGCGACCTTTATATTCAAAGTTTTATAGCGCATGAAATGCAATCTCTAGTAAGCGACCCTTTAAATTTATTTTTTCAGAAAACATGAAAAAGCCCTTTGGGGGAGTGAACAAAAAATCTCGTTTAAATTCCCCGTTAAAAGAGAGTTTTAGTAGATCATTCCCATGACTCCGATAACGATACCCGATACTCCTCCACCGCCTCCCTTGCGCATGCATAGTATCGTTATCGGGGCTATCGGAGGTATCAGAACGATCTACTAAAACTCTCTAAAGTTAGAGGGGAAATCGACGTCGCAGTTTCAAAACGTGGTGTTGTGTGACGCTTCAATTCCCCCCCCCCCCCCCAATTTAGCGCATAAATTAATTTCTTATTATCTGACATTACGTGGCAGGGTGACGTCATCACGGTGTCAAGTCGCGGTGCCGCACTTAAGGCCCGGCGTCACCGGACCTCAATTTCCTCGTGAAATGTAGCGGGTAAATCGACGGACAGACGGACGTACGGACTGACATAAACACGGAGTTTTAATATATAGTTTCGATGCTTCCGGTAAAGATACAGAGAACAATACGTTGCAAGCGCAAATGCGTCAACAGAGTGTCGGCTGTCGTCATCAGCGAAATCGGAACTGATATAAAGCGCCTTAATTTGTCACTAAGGGGTTTCGTTAAAAATTATTTTATGCTTTAAAACTACCTCGATGTTTAGCATTTCGACTCAATACGCACGATTCCAGGACCAAAATAATTCCCATTCCGACTGAATGGGATATTATACACTCGGTTATAAACTGAATCGACCATACGGCAATTTCCTTATGGCGAAGCAGGACTTCAGCTTAAGTGTGCGTCGCCAACGCTGTCTTTTATTTTGCACTCATTATCTTTTATTTCCCGCCGAGTGGCGGCGCAGTTCCGTAGCTGAAACCTTGAAGGCAGGCCTGCCCGTGATTCCCGAGAAGTTCGAGGAAGTGACGGTCTACTTCAGCGACATCGTGGGCTTCACCACCATCTCGGCCTACAGCGAGCCCATGGAGATCGTCGATCTGCTCAACGATCTCTACACGGCCTTTGACTCCACCATCAATCATTACAACATATACAAGGTGAGCCCAGCTACCGTGCCTGGAACACGTGTTCGACAGGCGTGTTTAAGGCCTGTTCCCACATGCAGCGGAGCGCTACAAGCATAGCGCTTACCTCGCGCTAAGCGCGTGCTGATGGGAGCGTTCACCAGCTTTGTATCGCACCGTCAAAACTGTTGCTCATGGCAGACGATAAGTAGCTGACGGCACGTGAGGAGCGCTACATCAGCGCTTCGCTGCATGTGAGAACCGACCTTTAGTGTCCTACACCGCTCTCATTAGGCAAAGGAGTTTCAAAGGTGACAACGAATTGCGTCACAGGAGCCGGCTTGTCGTGTTGTCTGATGCCGCGACCCTTGACGGTCGGTCGTAGAAGTTCCAACAAAACAAGACCACAGAGAGCAGGTGTCGCAGCTATTGCCGCTGCGTCCCAACCCGCTGTCGCAAAAGCTTCCTTGACAGTCGAGCTGCGAGCAAGCTGCAGCAATACACATCTAGCCGCTGCTCCACCTCCGCTACTCTGCCACTACCAAGATCGCGGCAAGCAGCAGCGTTACACATTTATGACGTCATCACCCGGAAATCAAGGGAGCACATTTGATGTCCAAGTAAACACTAGTCTGAGACGCGCTCCTTGTGTCATAGTTCAGCTGAACCGAAGCTGAGCTGGGTGTCTTCACATCAGACATGACAATACACTTTTTTAAACCTCAAATCTTAAAACGGGTGTCTTCATAACACACTAAGCAATACACTCAACTAAATTTCAAACGATAAAACAAGAAGTTTTATCATATAAACTGAATAATTTTATTTGCATGGCACATGTAAGTTCAGTCAGTTCGAGTCACTAATGAGTCAGCGGTTCAGATAGTGAGAACACGACATGCATAATTGTTTTTTATCTTGCTGGTTAAAGAACAATAGAAAAAATAGGCTTAGGTGGCAGTGGTCCACGCGTCGATGAATGCCGCCTCAGAGATGAGACACCTCCTCCTCCCCCCCCGCCAAAAAAAAAATTATTTTTTGCCAGGCGATTTAATACGCTGTCAAACGAATACCCAATCAATATTTTGCTACAGCGTCGCGTGTATTTTTCATAAAGAAAAAAAAAATGAAAGCCGTTTACAACTCCCTGTAACGCCGAATTTGAGCGCAGCTCTTGAGGAGGAGGAGGGAAAAGTACTGGGGGGATCAGTTGACCTCGGGGGGGGAGGGGTCACGTGACCTCGGGGGTCACGTGACGATGACGTCATCAGTGGTGATGACGATGACGATGCGGATGCCGATTACGTCATTGGCATCCGCATCGCCATCGTCATCATGACTGATGACGTCATCAGTGACGTCACTGATGACGTCATCGGCATCGTCATCATCATCATCACTGATGACGTCATCGGCGCGTGACCCCCCAGGTCACGTAACCCCCCCAGCCCCTAGGTCCTCCCGAAGGAACCCGAGGTCCTCCCGAGGTCCTCCCGAAGGAGCCCGAGGTCCTCCCGAGGTCCTCCCGAAGGAACCCGAGGTCCTTCCGAGGTCCTCCCGAAGGAACCCGAGGTCCTTCCGAGGTCCTCCCGAAGAAACCCGAGGTGCTTCCGAAGTCCTCCCGAAGGAACCCGAGGTCCTGGGGGGGTCACGTGACGATGACATCATCAGTGACGATGACGATGACGATGCGGATACCGGTGAAGTCATTGGCATCCGCATCGCCATCGTCATCGTCATTGATGACGTCATCAGTGACGTCACTGATGACGTCATCGGCATCCGCATCGTCATCGTCATTGTCACTGATGACGTCATCGTCACGTGACCCCCCCTAGGTCCTCCCGAAGGAACCCGAGGTCCTCCCGAGGTCCTCCCGAAGGAGCCCGAGGTCCTCCCGAGGCCCTCCCGAAGGAACCCGAGGTCCTCCCGAGATCCTCCCGAAGGAACCCGAGGTAGGAACCCGAGGTCCTTACGAGGTCCTCCCGAAGGAACCCGAGGTCCTCCCGAAGGACCTCGGGTTCCTTCGGGAGGATCTCGGGAGGACCTCGGGTTCCTTCGGGAAAATTTACCCATAATGCACCGCGCGGTTACGCCGACGGTGACGGCGACGGCGACGGCGACGGCGACGCCGCTCAAGCCGGAAACGGGCGCCTAAGAGCTGCGCTCTAAAAAGAAATGCAACTGCTGCAAAACGAAACCATAACTGGACTAGGGAGGGAGGAGAAATGTAGAGGAGAGACCTGACGGAAGGCACCAGGCTACACTCGACCGCGTGTCGTTTTTTTTTTATTTTTTTTTTATTTATTATTTATTATTTTTTTTTACATTGGAGCTGGTAAGGGCTGGTTTCCCCAGGATCATGTCCCCCGGAAACAAATGAAGACCCCGAACTCTGGACATCTACCGCCATCTATGAGCGACGGCGGCAAACCACGTACCTGGTACCTGGTTGCCGCCGTCGCTCATAGATGGCAGCAGCCTTTCCCCTTTCTCTGGCTTGCCTACTTGCGGTCGGCCGTTACTTTCCGCGGTACAGCTCCTCTGGTCTTCCTTCTTCGCCAGAGTGGAAAGGCAAAAAGCTTTTTTTTTTCCTCCATTTTTTTTTCTTTTTTGTGAGAAGCAGACTGAAACTCGCCCGTCGCATGTCGCACGAAAAACGTAGACTCCAAGCTCTTTCTGCATGATGTTTGCGCGTTTTTCAAGCTCTTACCAGTTGGTATTCGTACAACGAGGGATGTCTTCAGCCAGGAGAAGGGGCGACGACTTGTCGACGTCTTCGCGCGAATCAGCATGGTGGTGCGGCGTGTCGGGTGTGCAACTCCTTTTTTACCAACGTATTTACAGCTTTTTACAAGTCACGAAAATAAGTTTCCAATTTTAGAGCACAGCTCTTAGGCGCCCATTCCCGGCTTGAGCGGCGTCGGCGTCGCCGTCGGCGTCGCCGTTGGCGTCGCCATCGGCGTAACCGCGAGTAACCCTCGTAACCTCGTGAGGGTTACGAGGGTTACGAGGGTTAATCTCACGAGTGTTACCCTCACGAGAAGCTCGAGGGCTACTAACCCTCGTAACCCTCACGAGGGTTACGAGGGTTACTAACCCTCGTAAGCCTTACGAGGGTTACGAGGGTTATGAGAGTTACCCTCACGAGGGTCACGAGGGTTATGAGAGTTACCCTCACGAGGGTCACGAGGGTTACGAGAACACCCTCACGAGGGTCACGAGGGTTACGACAGTTATTCTCATGAGGGTCACGAGAGTTACCCTCACGAGGGTCACGAGAGTTGCCCTCACAAGGGGTTATCCTCACGAGGGTCACGATGGTTACCCAGGTCACGTGACCCCTCCCGGGGTCAGGTGACCTGGGGATACCCTCCCGCCGAGGTCACGTGACGCCCCGTTGACGTCATCGCCACTGATGACATCACTGGCATCCGGATCGTCATCGGCATCATCACTAATGACGTCATCAGCAACGTCACTGATGACGTCACCGGCATCCGCATCGTCATCGGCATCGTCACGTGACACCCCAAGGTCACGTGATTCCCACAAGGCCACGTGACCCCCCAAAGTCACGTGACCCCCCCTCCCCCAAGGTCCCTTGACCCACCCCCCAGTACCCTTCTCTACTCCTCCTCAAGAGCTGCGCTCTAATTCGGCGTTACAGGGAGTTGTAAACGGCTTTCATTTTTTTTTTAATTTTGAGTGTGTGTTTTAAATTACTTGCAACTTTGATTATATTTGGTGTGTTTGTCTGAACGCCATGTGACCACGGAATAGAAAGTGAGCGCGACTCAAACCGGCCAATTGTCAATTGCTATTAAAAAAAAAAAAAACGAATTTCGTGTCGCAAATTGTGTTACGGGTATTTGGGCTCTCACTTGTCATGTACAAATAAAACCTTGGCGAGCATAAAATCCCTGTCAGTGTCTCTTTAAAAAGGCACCAAAGTGTTTTTCTGAGATCCTCGTTTTGTGGTCATAATTCAATCTACGCGGTCTATACATCCTTACCAAAAATAAACCACAAAATTACATTCATACGCAGCCGATTTGCATATTAAAGAAGTGATCAAAGACTGCGACACTTACCATTGTCACACAACGACAGATGGCGTTACCGATCCCTGTGACGCCAGTGGGATCTGTACCCAAAAACGTCTATAGCCAAATTTGAAGAGACAGATACAATGCGCAAGATGTAGAAAGAAGGCCGAAACAACTGAGCATGTGGTTCTGAAATGTAAGAAGGTCAGTCCTGCCCCTCTCGAGGAGGCGACAGACGTACCGGTGGCCTTTGATTTTGCTGGAAAAGATGGAAGGGTGGGTTATAGAAGTGAAGAGGAAACGAAGAAGATGTTGTAAAGTGGGGATTTGGGCCAGTTGGTTCATTGCAAGCAAAAAAGCGCCGAAAAAATACAGGGACACAGACGAAGGGAAACAGGACAAGGCGCCTTGTCCTGTTTCCCTTCGTCTGTGTCCCTGTATTTTTTCGGCGGTTTTTTGCTTGCGAAGAAGATGTTGCAGTGATGGTGGACATTATATGCGGAAAATTGAACCAAATACAGCAAACTATAACACAGCTTGGGGACAGAGCGAAATTGGGTCTCTTTCTCGCGTGGCTCTGGTTCAAGGTCTCAGCTTCGTTCTCCAGTGGGACTGCAGTTAGTTGACGCCGACAAGGTTCCACCAGAGGAAAATTGGCGTTTCCCCCACAAGGAAAAAAGCAAAAAATTGTTTTTAGTTTTTTCTTCTTTTCTTTTTTTTTTTTTTTTTTTGTCCGGTCCTTCAAAGGTTTGCTTGGCAAGCACCTTCACGGCCTGGTGGTAGTTATACAAAAATGCATTGGCCTGAAACGGCAAAGGTAATTCTGGTGTTTGTTGTTGTTTTTTAGGCAAGGTGGCGCAAGCTACCGCCCATTATAAAGAGAGCAGCCGTTAGTATCAAAGCCGTATATCTAGAGTGTTTGGCCATTCGTTGGGAAGTATAGGAGACAAATGAGGAGGCGCCATTGGTCGAAAGCGGGCTGGGCGTGTTCCAGGGCATCTTGAGAAATTCGAATGTGGCCAACCAGAAGTCCGAAATAATACCCTGGCGGTGGTCGAGAGAAACAAACCTGATATGTCCATCGGAGTGACTCTCAATGACTGAAAATATGGTGCACGTGATGTTTCAATCACGGTCATCCAAAACTATGGTGGAAGGGTGTGACGAGCGGAACGATCGACATAGTCCGTACGCCAAGTGCTGAGGGCCGGGAATCTGACTTCCGAGCGGTCACACTCTGTGCGAGCAAAACAGAGTTGAGCGGCGCATTCATTTCTTACAACTTTCTACATGATAGTGATCGAAACATCACGTGCAACCTATTTTCAACCATGAAGGGTTACTACATTTAACTCTTACGCTCTTATTAAAACGCCCAAATCTGTTTCTCGCTACCACCACTAGGGGATTCTTTTCGGCTTCTTTTTGGCCAAGAGAACATGCCAAGTCGACTTTCTGCGCCTGGTGCACGCCCTGGTTCTGCCCGCGCCTCCCATTGACCAAACTTTCTGTGTACACAGCTCTGGTTAGTATCCATCAATCCATCAGTTGAACACAAAGCGCGTGATTGGATACGAGTTCACGCCGAACGCTGACACTGCCCTCGTGTCCAAAACATGCTCATTGTGCGTGATCAAGCAATGGCCGACAGGTGTTGGGGCGGGTTTTTTAAATGGGTCCATTGGCGATCGTTACGGTTCGCAAATGCGATTTTATAAGCTCTATCTACGGTGCCAGGAAGCTCAGACGATCATTGTTTTGCTCTGCCGTGAACTGTTTCAATATTAGTGAGGTTTAGGGGACGGGTTTCGCGCATCCAATGCGGTACGATGGGCCCTCCAGTACCAACTGCCCATGTGCGAGTATTCTGCGGCCGCGCATGCGCAGTTTGTGCCGGAGGGATCATCGTACTATATCGGATGTGTAGAAACGGTTCCCTAAAACTCTCTATTATTAGACGACGGAAAACCGCGGCCCGCGATTTCAAATAGGCTTCAGACCACTGGCAAGAAAATATTTTCAATATCAAGGTGGCAAGAGTGACGTCACGTTGAAGAGTTTATTACATCGTTGCTCTAGTCAGAGTCTCACGCAAGAGGTCTGCTGCTTCACGGTGTCGAATGAACTCTTCATTATCCTCTACCTCTGCCCTGGCTCCGAAGGTGGAGACGATCGGCGACGCGTACATGGTGGTGGGCGGGCTGCCGGAGCGTGTCCGGGACCACGCCGAGCAGGTGGCCACCATGGCACTGGACCTGCTGCACCTGTGCGGAAAGTTCAAGATCCGGCACATGGCCAATGTGCCCCTCATGCTCAGAATCGGCCTGCACACCGGTCAGCCCCCTCTCTCATTTTTGCGCTAAAATAATCTTTTTCTTTTTTAAGGCTGCTTTTATGTTTGCACGTATTTCGCTTTTCCCTGGTGCAGCAAAGAAAGAAAACTTATGCGCACTTGGCCAGTACATTGTCACTGAAGTGGATCGTATACAATATGCTCCATTTTATTGATGCTGATGAAAGCGTAGCCGTCTGTCTTTTATATATTACAACAACAACAAAAATATGCCATTTCGCGCCGCATGGTAACATATGTGTAGTAGTCTTTGATCCACAGAGATCAGCTACTCTTTCAGATCGATCCTTCCTCAAACTTACTTTACGCACCACAAAAGAAGGATGCCTCGGAACTGGTGTGCAGACCGACATGCACTGGCCGCACTGCACACTGAAAAAACGAGTACCGTCTTAATTCTTTCAATAGGAAAGTTTTGCAAACTGTTACCGTATTCCGCGGTAACGGTTTGCAACCTATGCAGCGACGTAGTGCGTTATCCAAACTGACACGCCAACACCTTGTTCAAACATTATCCAAAATGACGTTCAACTCTTAATGACCTTCCTTTGCATTGATGATTTGTTTGCTAGTCATCACGGCGAGCTTTGAGTAAGGCAATTTTAATACGAAAGCATTATATGCCCCATTGCGCGAAAATCGGGCGTCGTCTGTGGCGTGGCCGAGTGAAGGTACCAAAAATGACAGACGGCGCAAAGAGTAAAAACGCGTCAAAAATGCTCGGAATGACGTCAATTTTTTCAGGTAGGTTCCTGTAAACAGAGTTAAATAGTGGCTTTAAAAATAAAATTTGGTACATTACGGTGTGGGTGGGAGTCAAACCCGGGTCTTCGGGGTGCGAGACGCAAACACTTTCCCGACGCCAGGGCGGCTCACGGTTCTGGCTTACTAAAGGTGTGCCTAGTGCGTGAGTCATTGGGCACATGACGGCGCAGCCAATGGGGAAGAGGTGGCGCCAGGTCTTGAGTGTATAAAAACATTTCATCAAAGGTACTGTAATGGTTTCGCACTCCCACACATAAGCAGTCTTAAGTGTATCTGCCGAATTCGTATTGTCTACCATGAACAACATTTGTGATTTTATCAAACGAATCTCGGAAACGCGTGCTGTGAGCACACGCAAAAACAGTTTACACCTTTAAGACTATAAATCAGGTTACCCTAGGGCTAGCATCCTTAGGATCAGGGATGGCCAGTATTTCAAATACAAGTATTTGAAAAACGTATTTCAAATACTTTGTGTATTTTGAATTTGTATTTAATTACAAATTGGGTAATGTATTTGACTTGTGTATTTAAATACTAAAACGTGGGTATTTCAAATACAATTGTAATTAAATACAATTTTGTGGGCGAAAATACATTCCTCAAATTTATTGTTACTGTCCACAGCAGGAAGAAAACTACGTTCTGCACCGAATGCAGTGTCTCTCAATCAAGCACAAGCGTTTAGTGACTTTGTAATTACGGTGCTGGTCCAGAGCAAGAATAGGGACGAAATCGACGTTCATAGGCAGACTGGCTAAATAAGTGCCTGTGACAACTCGTGATGCTTTCCAGCCTGATTTCCATCCATTATTTTTCCTGGAACATTCTAAATGCGCGGGTCGTCCAGATTTTCATAACTGGTGCGAGTTGCAACATTAAAAAATTTTCTAGCTAGTGCTGCGCGTCTTGGTCGTCCCGGTTCTTTATTGGTCTATATTAAAATGTAATCGACAAAACAATCTGCTTGAAGCTCTGTACTTTTTTCACCTATTACGTCCAAGCTTATTACATTTTTTTGTGATTATATTTCTATTACGTTACTAGAGCCCCGCAAACTAACTCCCGAGTGTGCGATGCAAAAGTAAAATGAGATACCAAGAAACCCGTTGCAGGTGCCCTGAAATCGCTGACGAAAATTTTGAGGAATGTATTTGGAAAAGTATTTGGAGGACACCACATACATTTGGTTGTATTTGTATCTTGTATTTAAATGCTTTTTTGGAAAATATAATTAGAATTGTACTTAAATACATTTCTGACGAAGTATTTTGTATTTGTATTTCGATACATATATCTGCATGTATTTTGCTCACCCCTGCTTAGGATATTACAGGAATACTTTTGGGATGTTGGTGAGCACTAAAAATAGGATGCTGGCGATCTTAGCAGCATTCAAGGCGTGGTATTTTACAAGCAACATGTTAAAAGCAGCAAGCAACACCTGCAGTATAGACGTGCAGATGAACAGGAAACACAGACGCAATGACCACGTATGGCATGGGAATAGCGACCCCGTTGACTGCTTTACCGCCCTGTATACTGGACAGTGCAGATACCCTAATTTGAAGAAAACCATCTCTGCAACTACGAAGAGTACATTACGTTCTTTGCTCTTGTAAATATTTCACGTAAAGCATAGTAAATATAAGTTTAATCATCTATCTACAAGTAGAACGCAATAATACAGGTCATAATTATCTGACCTAGTCGCTAAAACAAGCTGTTTGAAGTGTGTTTTAGGGCAGTTCTACGGTGCGGTGTTCTCGCCCAGGCCGTGGAACCCTTTTCCACACCACGTTTACACCCTTCAAAATAAAGGGTGTTTTTCAAAGCAGTACCTGTTTTTCACGCAAAATATGGGTACTACTACTCGGAATAAAACTACTGGAAAGGTAAACCCATGTGTGTGAGTCTCTGCAACACCATTTTTACATTTTTAGAGTACACGCGCTTGACCGCAGGGCACACATGACTGTCAATATAGTGATCTCTAAACTGGAAAGAGATAACCCTTGAGTCTTGCTCAGTCGCTCCCAATGCACACAGCACGACTCGAGCATACGAATGGCATTTTCGATATTATGCTATAAATTGCAGTCGCTCAACTAGGAATTCGTTCCCAGCGAAGAGCACAACGCTGAAGGCCGATTCTCTTGAAAGCAGGCCACTTTTGCAACCGGCAGGTCCTGTGGTGGCTGGAGTGGTTGGCCTGACGATGCCTCGCTACTGTCTGTTCGGGGACACCGTGAACACCGCCTCTCGGATGGAGTCGACGGGCCGAGGTAACCTCCTACTCTCGCTGCCCCGCACGCGAGAACTATTTATGGGAGGACACAAAGGTAATCCTCACTTAGAGTATCGACACTCGCCGATTGTCCTTTGGGCATCGACTTTTCCTTATACCTAGTGTACAACGGGTTCAATTTTCGATAGTGGGCGCCATCTAGCGGCTGCCGGGCCAATCATCCGAGTCCGCCATTGTATGGGCAGCGTACATTGAGCATGTATCGGACACAAGGGCTGTGTCAGCGTTCGACGAGGAGTCGGAAGACAAGGCCTGCACATGACGTCATCGTTAGTGAATTCCCGACCAGCCCAAAGCGGCAGGCGCGCTGAAGCTCAAGGAGAGCCGCCGCAAAAGCGCAAGTTGCGTCCGTCTTGGCGTCACCGTGTGCTAGCGTCGCGTTCCTTGTGAGACGCTGCAAGACGCCAGGCTAGGCGGCGCTGCGCAGAACCACTAGTCATGACGTATGAAAGGGAAAGGGGCCGGCCTTGTCATTTTGTTCATATTGGCTGATGTGTTATTCAGGGGCTCTAAAGAAGGCTGATGAGCGGCGTCTCCTTCCCAGCATACCGGATTCATATCAGCCGAACCACAGAGAGAAAGCTGAGGCAGGCTGGCGGCTACCATGTCAAGTACAGGGGCGAGATTGTGCTCAAGGTGAGTGTTATATTTAGACTAAACATGTATACGACTAGGGTTTTGCAAAAACAAAAATATATCCCCCAAAAGAGTGGCGCAAATTTAGCGCATTCATGCCTTGCAAAACTTAGCGGAAATAATTCCAAGATATATTTTGTCGGAAGCCTCAATCGTCACATGGAGTTCCGCGAGCTAGCGGAAGCTCGCAAGTAAATATTTTCCTCAGCTTAAACAACGCACATTCTTTGTCTCCCCACATCGTTGGCGCTTCCACTTTCTTGTATTTCACTTCAAAACGATATTGGCAGGCACCATTTGTCCTTTTAGTTTAGTTTCCAAATGAGCACTTTACACCACACAGGTAGTTCTAAAGGGGTACGGAAACAAAATGTTTGTACTTATTTCTTTGTTTAGACGTGGTCGATGATGTGCCGGCAACCCAGAAGGAGTAGTCTATAGACTAGTGTTTCTGGGCCGCCGGCAGAGAGGTAAAGAAAACTAACCTTAAAACGAATTAACAGATTTAAAAAGTGTGCCTGGTGGTGGTCTGCAAATCTCCGTTGGAATTTATTAAAAAGGATGCTTGGGCGAGTTGGGTATTCATAATGTAGGAAATAGCGCAAAGTAAACTCACACTGAAAATACACGCACACCAGAAAAATCTCCGTTGAAATGCCTTCATGTCATGAGTTTCGGGCAAGCAGCGCCAGTTCGCGGTAATATGGCTCGCTCGAGAAGTTACTTAGTCCTCAATGTGACTTGACGGAGAACGCTAACGTGTTTATTGGGCGCCATATTTGAGGACAATTTACTGGGCGCCATGTTTGAGGACAATATTTAGAGCGCCATGCCCAGAACGAGCTCACATTATTAGGCTGTTAAGACCGGCAATCTTGATGGTGCGGAATGCACGTTCCAAAAGAACTGTGGAAGCTCGCCGTCAGCACGCGCTCAACAATCGTAGACACAGTTATGGCCCCCAGTGAATACTCCCTATAGGAAGTATTCACTGGCAGCCATAGCTGTGTGCACGACTGCTCAGCGCGTGCTGATGGCGAGCTTCCACAGTTCTTTTGCAACGTGCATTCCGCACCCTCAGGATTGCCGGTCTTAGCAGCCTATTAATGTGGGCTCGTTCTGAGCACGCGCTCTCGACAGCACCCACAAATATGGCGCCCAGCGAATACTCCTTATACATTAAAGCTTCCACAATGATTCCGGAGCGCGCAGTTCACAGAATCAACATCAATGTTTTTTTTTGCAGGCGATAGGCACGAAGTCGATCTGGATATGAGGGGCCTCTGCAAGGCCAACCATAAAACTACCTTACCCCTAGGATGCGCTGTGAATAACGCACTCAAATATGGCACCCGTGAATACCTTATATACATACTTGCAAATGTCGCCATTGGTCTGTACTAATGGTTATTTCTTCTTGCTGGTTTCATTGAGCTACTACTACTTCTGCGTTATGAAACTAACACGGTTAACCGAACGCTCGTATCACATGAAATACCGTCATTGCCGTGAATGTCGTTACGGGCAAGCTATGTAAAAGCCATAGGGCGTACAGTCCTCGGATATTACTTCTAGGCGAGATTGTCACGCGTTGACGCCACTAAGCGGCAACGCTCGCCACTACAGTAACCTTGGCACTGCCGGACTATACTCTGTTTAAAGGGCAACTTCGCTCAATTCCCAAGATTTCGGGATAATGAGTGATTTCGAATTAAAACGCCCTAGTAAAAGACACTACGTCGTTTGCTTCGCGAAAAATGGGATACACATTTTTAAATATAATTTTAAACACGAGCGGAAATCGAAACTGAAACTTCGGCCCCGTCCGGCAACATTGGCCTCGGGCCGCCAAGTACACGGCCATCACGTGGTACGAGATGTCACGTGATCCTTGGCCCAACGACGGGCGGGATAAGGGCAGGCGTGCGGCAGGCGCGAGTGTCGTCTGCACCGCACTGTTCGCCGCGTTTTGGTGTCTACGGCATTCGACGACGTCTGCACAACTGCGGCGTAAGTCTGCGACTCCGCGCACGTTGTGTCCATAGTGTGGACGAAACTCCGAGAAGCAATAATCACAAACGGTGAGACGACGACGGTGGTTGTGACGCGGAAGACGGCGGTAACGGCGGGACCACGGCGGGCGGTTGGTCTGCTCCCAAGAAGCGCGCTGCACAGGCGCGTACGCCAATCACGTGGACACCGCTGAGCGCCGAGAGGAAACGTTGCTGACGTCATGCGCTACGCTCGATCGGAGAAGTAAAAACAAGCAAAAGGGGGCCATGGTGATGACGTTTAGCTCAATGTTGGCTCCGCCCATGCCGTAGCCTTGACTGCGCTCTTGGTTGCGCCTGAATTCGACCGCTCGAGTCAGCCGAGTTCGGCAACTTGGCGAGTTGCAAAGTTTGCCGGGCCGTTTAAGAAACATTTAGACAGAACTGCGTCGTAATATTTGACGTTTGGTCTTCCTAGGCGATACTGAAGAGGACTGCATTGTTTTTTTTCAAAACCAAAAATGAAGCGGAGTTGCGCTTTAAAGGGGCCATCAAACGAAGTTTGTGCTCGGATAAATGATTTTAAATTGGGACTTTACTAATCCCATATCGTTCAGTTGGCCAAAAGAAAAAGGTTAGAAAGTCAAAAGCCAGCTTTTCGGTACGAACATTTGAAAGTATAGCGGACTATTTTGTACCCTCTTTCCTTCGAAAGCTCTCCGCTTTTTCACTATGATACATCCGCGGTTCCCCAGGCGCATCAAGGACAAGTAGCCACGATCGCCGATCGTCGCTACGGGTCTGCGTATATTTCCGCGGGCAGATAATGCACATGAGGCGTATTTCTTAAGTAACGCGCACAACTATGCCTTTGATGGTTAGCATGACGCGCTTTGTGAAATCCAAGTTGGCTTTGCGCAGGGGCGGGGTCGTCAGCCAACCTACTGGCTTACTGGCAAGCAAGGGTTCAACAAAGCTCTTCCGTCTCCTCCTCGCGACGACGAGTAAGAAAACCTACTTTTTTTGCAAAAATGAGCGAAATTTGAAAGTTGTCACAGTGACACTTCCGCGTTCTATCTCCCAGAAAGCGACCGGTATTCAGCTGCCTTCTTTTTGCTCTCATGCTCTCAGTGGGAACAATCATGGGTAAGTCCTTATTTCGTATTTGATTTTACGTATCAAGTTGCATAGTTGTTGAACTGTATTAAAACTGCAAGTTTAGCTAGTTGGTTTTGATTCATAATGGGAATATACGCCAAAAACACGAGGAGAAGAAGGTGAGAGGCACACAAGATAGGGCGCCCTATCCGGTGTGGTACTGTTCTTCTTGTCCCTGTTTTTTTTTTTGGCTTATATCTCTAATATAGTTGTTTAAGGTTTACCGAAATGCTTGAAGCATGTAAACCAATTGAATAAATAATAAATTATTGAGATGACTACCCTTTAATTTGGGCTATCGTTTTGAGCCAAATAGGATGACTACAATTCCGTAAGCTTATATGGAGTGGTACTAAATGGCAACCAAGCGAAACTCCAGCAGTAAGTAGTGTTTTTATTTAGTGAAGTATACCTTAACTTTGTTTAAAATACATCAAATAGTGGCTCGGGGTATTGAAGAACATATTGTAGTGATCAGCCGGCGCGAGAAGAAGAGGAAGAGGACAAGCAGCACGAGACAGCTTTGGAAACGACGTTCGTCCCAGCTTCGCCACTCGGCCGCTTAACGCTTTTTAGATGTATATATGTATATATTAAATATTTATGTAGTCCACACGCTACATATTGGTGACCCGATCTAAACGACATCAGCCTCCTGCAAGCTGCCTATAATCAGCTGTGTTCTTGGTGAGCTACTCAACACATTCATTTTTTCACAATGGACGTTCGCAACGACGTGGATTCTTCTGATACGCCCACCGCGGTACAGGCGACGGCAGCCCCGATCAAGTTTCCAGAATTTTGGTCTTCGGATTCAGAACTATGGTTTCTAACTGCCGAGTCGATATTTCGCAAACATCGCATCACATCCTCTCTTACCAAGTTTGACTACGTGGTTGCCGCTCTTTCCCAGTCAACCGCAGCCATCGTCCGTGACATCTTGCGCTCTCCGCCTGAAGAACAGCCCTACGAGACGTTACGTACGGAACTCGTGCGGCGTACGACGGATTCTGAGCCTCGACGGATACAGCAGCTGCTTACAGCCGAAGAGTTGGGAGACAGAAAACCCACAGAACTTCTCCGACGAATGGAGCAACTTCTCGGTGATAAGGCAGGGACTATGGACACGTCAATCTTGCGAGAACTTTTTTTCCAACGTCTGCCGCAGCAAATTAGGCTCGTCCTGACCACTACCACCACGGAGTCCGTCACGACACTGGCTCGCATGGCAGACCAGATGATGGACGTCTACTCACCTGGAATATCATCCGTCCATTCACAGACGATCAACCCGACGTCACGCCTATCTGTGGCTGATCACAACGCCCAGCCACAAGCCCCGGATCTCCTGGCAGCCTATGTGCGCATGGAACAGAAGATCGACGACCTCAGCAGACAGTTTCGAAACATTCAACAACGACCCTCAAGATCATCGCGCAGTACCGAAGTCACTACTGCCAACCGTCGAGTAAATGTCGACAACCGAACCACCACCTCGTCGAGTGCCTCTACTCAGCAACAGCAGTGCTGGTATCACCTCCGTTATGGGAACGCTGCTCGCCAGTGCCGACAGCCATGTTCCTTTTCGGAAAACGGGATGGGCACTCGCTGAAGGCGGCAAACATCGAGAGCCCTACATCATCAAACCGCCTGTTTTACGTGACCGATCATTCAACCAAAGTTCGCTATTTAGTAGACACTGGCGCCGAAGTCAGTGTAGTCCCTCCTACATCAGAGGATCGCCGATATCGACAAGAAACTCCCCCGCTTCAAGCGGTGAATGGATCCACAATAAAAGCCTATGGAGAAAAGTCACTGACTTTGAACATCGGTCTCCAGCGGACATTTCGTTGGATCTTCATGATCGCTGACGTGAGGCAGGCCATCATCGGGGCGGACTTTTTAAGACGATTCGGTCTCACCGTCGATTTACGGCACTATCAACTCATCGATACCGAGACGCAACTTCGCGTCCAAGTGTTGGTATCCAAGACACCACCTCTGAGTCCTTTTCTTCCACGTGCGGAGACCGACTCAAAGTGGAAAAGCATCGCGGACGAGTTTCCCTCTGTGTTCGGGCCAAACACGGTTCAACGGTCGGTTGAACACAATATTACCCACCACATTAAGACAACAGGCCCTCCTGTCTTTGCACGCCCACGTCGCCTGCCACCAGAACGACTTCAGATTGCCAAACACGAGTTTGAGCATATGCTTGAACTCGGGTATGTGCGTCCATCTTCGAGTCCCTGGTCTTCAGCTCTACACATGGTGCCAAAGAAGGGGGGCGACTGGCGACCATGTGGGGATTATCGGGCCCTCAACCAAGCTACGGTTCCCGACCGTTACCCTATACCCCATCTTCAAGACTTTGGTGGATTACTTCAGGGTGCTACGATCTTCAGTAAAATAGACCTCGTCAAAGCATACCACCAGATTCCCATCGAACCCGAACACATTCCAAAGACTGCAGTCACAACTCCGTTCGGATTGTACGAGTTCGTGCGAATGCCTTTCGGCCTTCGCAACGCAGCTCAAACCTTCCAGCGGTTCATAGACCAAGTGCTGCGTGGGATGTCCTTCTGCTTCGCATATCTGGACGACATCCTGATTTTCAGCACCATGTCTGAAGAGCATGCCAGCCACCTCCGGCAACTGTTCACACGACTGGCAACATATGGCCTGGTTGTAAATGCGACGAAGTGCGAGTTCGGTGTCAAGGAGCTAGATTTTCTTAGACATCACGTAGATTCTCGGGTAATCCAACCGCTTCCTGACAAGGTGGCAGTAATTCGCAGTTTCCCCCAACCACCAACAGCAACAAAACTTCGAGAGTTTCTTGGACTCGTCAACTTTTATCGTCGGTTTATCCCTCACTGCGCCCATATGTCCCAACCGCTATACGACCTCCTCCAAAACCCAAAGATGAAGGCAACACCGCTGCAATGGACGCAGAAAGCGGAGGACGCCTTTAGAGCAGTGAGAGAGGCCATCGCAAATGTCACCATGTTGATGCACCCTAGAAGTGACGTGCCCATTTCTCTTATCGTCGACGCCTCAGACACCGCCGTCGGGGCTGTCCTCCAACAACTGGTTGGGAACACCTGGCATCCTCTCGCATTTTTTTCGAAGGGTTTAAGTGCCACTGAAGCTCGCTACAGCACATTTGGTCGAGAGCTCCTTGCTATTTACCTCGCCATACGACATTTTCGACACTTCATCGAGGGCCGCCAATTTTATGTTCTCACTGATCATAAACCTCTCACGTACGCACTAACATCAAACAGCGCGGCACATACGCCTCGAGAAGTACGACACCTTCTCTATATATCAGAATTTACTACTGATATTCGATTCGTGAAAGGTTCTGACAACACCGCAGCCGATGCACTTTCCAGGCTAGGTGTCAACCTCTGCATCTCCGACTGTCCCGAGATATCCTACACGGAACTTGCGGCAGCCCAACGAGAAGACACAGAACTCCAACGCCTACGAACATCATCTAAAACACTCACCTTCAGGGCATCCAGATGCATGGTTCTTCTGTCACTGTGGCCTGCGAAATGTACACTGGCCGTCCCCGCCCGTTTGTACCCCTAGAATTCCGTCGCAAGGTTTTTGAGGCTGTCCACTCACTGTCTCATCCCGGAATTCGTGCTACACAACGACTCGTGGGATCTCGGTTCGTTTGGCCACGCATGAATACAGAAGTGCGAGAGTGGACAAGAACATGCATCCAATGTCAACGAAGCAAGGTTCAACGCCATACTGTGACCCCGCTGACCGCCTTCAACCCTCCTGACGCGCGATTCATCCACATTCATGTCGATATTGTCGGCCCGCTTTTCCCATCGCACGACTGCCGTTACCTGTTGACCTGCGTTGACAGGTTTACTCGATGGCCAGAAGTGGCCCCCATGAAAGACATAACAGCACAGACTGTCGCCCGCACGCTCGTCGAAATGTGGATAAGCCGGTTTGGCGTACCCGAGACCATTACAACAGATCGCGGACGACAATTCGAATCGCTACTGTTTCAGAATCTGTCTCAGCTCTTGGGCACACACCACATACACACTACCGCCTACCATCCGATGTCCAACGGAATGGTCGAACGTTTCCACCGGCAATTGAAAGCGGCCATCAAAGCCCAAGATAAAACACTTTCGTGGACAGAGACCCTTCCCTTGGTTATGCTCGGCATTCGGACAGCGTTCAAGAGCGATCTGAACTGCACCGCAGCGGAGTTGGTGTATGGGACGTCCCTTCGCATCCCGGGAGAGTTCTTTCACAAAGCCAGCAATCCCGCAATTGCCAGCGCGGAAGATTATGTTCATCGGTTGCGGCTCCTGATGCAGGACTTGCGGCCTGTGCCTTCACGAGTTCCTTCCACACGGAGCACCTTTATCAGCACAGACCTCGCAAAGTGTAAACACGTTTTTCTTCGAAACGAAGGCGTCAAAACGCCACTCCAACCTCCGTATGAAGGTCCGTTCCCCGTTATACACAGAGATACAAAGACGTTCACGATCCTTGTTAAGAACAAAGAACAAGTCGTAGCTATCGACCGAGTCAAACCCGCCCACCTGGACTCAACCGCAACACCGCCTTTCCCACCTCCTTCTCATCCGACCTCGACCAGGCGTCCCCAGAAAAACTATGCGTGACACGGTTGCTCCTAGCGCTAAAAAGAAAACGCTTGGTCACTGCGCCTCCAAGCTAGGGGGGGGGGGGGGGATATTGTAGTGATCAGCCGGCGCGAGAAGAAGAGGAAGAGGACAAGCAGCACGAGACAGCTTTGGAAACGACGTTCGTCCCAGCTTCGCCACTCGGCCGCTTAACGCTTTTTAGATGTATATATGTATATATTAAATATTTATGTAGTCCACACGCTACAATATTATTTGCCTTTACGTGTGCTTCGGGAAGAATCATAATGTGGTATGTGTATTAGGACATATGGGGCATGCACATCAGCCGGCACACGTAGAACGTTGTCCAGATTGCCCGATTTTTCTGTCTGCTTTCAAGCGTATCGTCCGCAGAATCACGAGTTCGTAAAGGGCGCTAGAAAGCTCGGGCCACAGCGATCCTATTTGAATCTCGTGACGATGACGCAGTGTTTTAGTCACAGAAGTCCAGTCGGCGCGCTCCGTGAACTTTCGTTCCAACTTTGTGTTTGACAAGTGTTGTACCCCAGGAGTGGCAATAACGACCAACGCTGGCTGCGGTATCAGTTTTCTGACGCTGGTAATAATGGCAAGCTTGTCTTGGACAAGAATTCAAGTAATACACTACGTATTTTGCGCTGAGGTTTTAAAAGACGGCCGTAGTAGCGTCACATATTTCAAGGACGAATTGACAAAGTACAAAGTGATCAAAAACGTCGCATGCCTTTAGTTATTTTTAACCTAACCATGTGTGGATGCTAACGCTAAAGATGCCCGAGGCAAAACGGTGAATGCTGGACATCGGAAAAAGGTAAAAAATCTAAGACCTAGATCTGAAAACTCACGAAGTCCGACTGCGGCTTCACTGGGTGCCGTTTTACGTCCCAGATGAAAACGTCCGGAAGGCCTTAAAACACTCCGGTAAAGTCACCTGTATCTCCAGGGAGACCTGAATGACCGAAGCAATTGAGGGCATTGAATCCACCACAATGTAATCAACATCACACGCAGAAAAAAGGTATGACCATCGAAGTCATGCCTCATCAACTGAGATTCTTTGAAGACAGCTCATTAAGATTGCTGGACGAACCTTCTAGTGCCTTCAATGTCGGCGTACCACATGCACCAAGTTCAACCAGGTCGGGCATGAGAGTGAAGCCTGCGTGAGGACATACGCAAGAACTGTTAAAGCCGTCGTGGTGGTAGACGCGAACTTTAACATGGATGCCGAAGAGGCAGAGCGAGCAACTGAGGACGTCGCTTCCACTGGAAAAGATCAAGATGCTAACATTTTTACCGCCGCTTAATCTACAAATCAGCTGCAGGAAGCTGCGAATGTGCAGCAACCAGAAGAGTTTCCAAATGAGGGCGCAACCGACCCAGAGTTTCAGTGATTTTACGGGTTAACGTCAACAAGAACTCGAACAAGGACGAAGAGAGACATGTGGACATGGCCAGTCAACCAAGCGCCTAGTCGACGAGACTTTGGGAGTGATGATTGTAGCTTTAAACAACATTGGCTGTTGCTTGAAGTCACCAAGCGTAAAAGATACGCCGAAACACTTAGCATCCCTCCCGACGACTTGAGGAAAGAAGACTCTGAATGAAGACTTAAGGTTTAGGCTTCGTTTTGAACGTATTGCTTTACGGTGTTGAATTGCCGGTGTATAATAGTGTAAAAAAACTATGCCTTGAAAGTATTTTTCATCGTCACGTTTAACGCAAGGGCCTAAGTTGAAGGAAAACAGTGTCAATTGCTTTGATTATAGTCTGACTAAGAATACGACACTATGGCTGTTCAGAAAACCAAAATATCTGAAGAAAAGCAAGCTGCTCGAGCCTTCAAGTCATTTTGTTTTGTGTGCGAAATATATGTTTCTCACGCAGTCGGCCCGCCCGAGGAATTTTGCTCACCGGAGATACGCTCATCGAAAAAAATAAAAGCTGACCGCAAAACCCTAGGATTCGGAGAGATGCTCACCAGCTTTTTCGCACAGGCAGATAAAAGCTTACTTTTGTACCTGTGAAGCGATTCAATGGAATTTCTTCAGAGCTAGCGAGCTCCGTGATCCGTTGGGAATGTCCTCGCGCAAACCTAGGCAAATGTTTCCAGACGATTGACTCTGGGATTCAATTTGTTTTGCCTGGCTAAATCCTAAAACAAGCACAATTATTTATTCGCATCTTTTCATTGCTCATACTGTGATCAAAAGTTTAAAAAACACCTCATGTCACATTATCCTCTTAATACACTATAGTCGGTTACAAGTTAAGAAGGTAGGCGAAGCTCCTCCCACAAGCGTGATGCGCCGGTTTTAAATCCCTCCGCAGTCAAAAGAAGAAACGCTCCTTGTTCCGCTTCAATGTATAGATATTGGCTACAGAGTGATGCCAACTTGTCTCCGATCCCACTTTTTAAGAAAGCGACCTTTGTATTCATCGAAGGGAGAACCGAGCCCTTGAAATCAGCCTTTGTATCCATCGGAGGTGGTTAACCTAATCCCGGAAAGTCGTATTTGTTTCCATCGGAGGGGAAAAACTCTAACCTCTCTCTCGTGGCTTCCACAATGCTAAGTCAAAGTCGAAAGATAAAGCAAATATGTACAGAAAGGCAAGACCCTTCTCGCACGTCTGCCGCGACGTACACGGAAACGTTGGGGCGCTATTGGATGCGGAGGTGGCGGAGGGATATATGATCCACTTTCAGGGGCATTGCCGCTACCTTCTTGACTTGTAACCTATTATAGTCAACATTGCATAATCTGCGTCAACATCTGCATACTTTATCACTTATTTAAGAATTGTCCTGAATCCTAACCTCTTCCAATCGTCCATTAAATTAATCGCATATAGCGCCTCTATTCGGCTACGTCAAAATTGGACATGCAAACAGTTACAACAAGCAAACAAAAACTTGCGTACTATTGAAGTGAGGACTGCAGCATCGTACGGCGTCCGGTCGTGTGTCACTACTGCGTAGTGCACGTTAAAGACCCCAGGCTTCCGGTTTGTACTGCATTGGCTAAATTTATCACCTTCAGCTGGGAGACAAGTCGCCCGTTGGAACAGACTAATTTCTAGGCTGTATACGCACTCCTCAATTTTTTTATGGCTACAGCACAGAGCCTTACTTCGAAATGTGTAACATCTGCTCTCTCCAGAGGCGCCTGTTACCTAGGTATTACTACCGTTTTAAAATTCTAGCGACCACCTTGCTTGGAAGAAGTGTTTCAAGGCGTTCATGTTTTTTGCATTGTGCTTTTATAAAAAGTACATGTACGCTGATCCGGGTTGGTCTAGATACTGTTCAGCTTTCTTCCGGACCTGCAAAAACGTCTGTAAGTCTCTTCTAACGAGCTTCTCTCTGGTCAGCTAGTCTCCGGGATTCGCCAGTGTTGGTATGTGTAAAAATGCCTTGTATCGATTCATGGGTGTAATCTCTCCCTTAGAGTTTATTTACAATCAAGTTGTTAATATTTTTTACAATGTCATTTACTAAATTGTACGTCCATTTAAAGTTTGCAAGTAATTAAAAAAATCAGTAGCAAATGTTTCTCAAAACTGCACACATATATCACTGCGCCAGACAATCATTTCCACTCGTTATCTTGATCTTACAAATGAACTGTTTTCAACATGGCAGCTAGCCTAGCAATAAGGATGTTGGCGACGCCGACTTCTCGAAGCAATTTTTCTGCCCTTTACCTACTGTGTGTATGCCGGTAACATGTGCCGTCATTAGCATTTGCTCGGGGCAGCTTCTGTAGGGTGACAGAAAAATGTGGGCATCATCACCACTGAAGTGTTCAGCTTAGACTGCATGCGATATGCGGACTTACTATAGTTTCATAGGACGTAATCTGCATCTCGAACAGCTGACTTCAGAGTTACTAAATAAAGGTGACGTACCGAACACCATGTCTTGAGGGCGTCTTTTGTGCGTTTGTGTGTGTGTATATGTGTATATGAGTAATTTTGTGTGTGTGTTTGTGTGAGAGAAAAAGAAAGAAAAAAGTGTGAGTGTAAGGGAGAGAGAGAGGGGAAGAAGAGGGATGTCCTTGCCAAGTCTTGCTGTCGCCATGAGTCGCACGGTAAGCAATAATTGAAAGGGACGCTCAAGCTGGTGTCTCCACTCACACCTTCGAGAAAGTTAGTTTTTGCGTGCTACATCACGCAGGACTCGTTGCTACCCCGTGCTGACGTCGTTTACTGCCTAATTGCAATACATTATTATGTGCACATGGAACAACTTCTGCAATTAAGTTGTAACACGTTGTGCCTTTTTGTTTACCGTCGGCGTGCCGGATACGTGTGAGGAGACTATCCGAAGCATAGAAATCATCGTTTTCATTTACACTCATTGAGTACGCAGATGATTCTAACACAGCACGAGAATCCAAAGGTCAGTTACTTATGAAAATTAACTCGGGTTCGCTTACTATTAGTGGTGGGACATTCGCAATAAGAAACGCAAGGTATATTTACGGTCGCGCATTTAGGTTGTTGAGGAAGGGGACAAAGAGAGTTGTTTTCTGAAAGCATAGCCTTGTGTATTCATAACAGATTGAAAACAGTTGTTTCTGATTATATGGAGAAGCTCGTGGAGGAGACAGATATTGAACGCTCAACCTGCTTTTTTTTTTTTTTTCATGTAAGTTGAGCGTTCGTGCATCAGTTCAGGGGTTTTGGCGCCAAACCTGGCCGAAAGTAACTAAATATAATCAGATACATCAAAGGTGTTCTTAAAGAAGACCGTAATTTAAGCTCGAAACCACTTTGTCATTATTAAGGTGGCTTATTCCATATTGACACGGCTGCGCAAAGGTACCTTTAGCTTAGGTTCGTTAGCTGAAGGTACTTGTAGTAAACGGCGTTCTTAAACACACGATAAATAAATGGAGCACTTTAAGTTGATGTCGATTGCATTCCTGCTAAACCACAAGAGGGGTACATGATAAACAATTATTCCTCGAAATCGGTTTGACCCGCAGTTTTTGATAATTGTGTGTGAAATATTACATCTAAACTTAAATATAATTTGTGTTCGCTGTTGCGGCACTTTATTTTTTTCTAAGTCTAAGGGCGCACCTAAATGAGGATTGCTTTAAAACGCCCGACCCTTCTGGCCACACTGGCCCTAAATCATCTGCGTTTACGACTTTCCATTGCGAGGTGGGCGACCTCTTTCGGTTTAGCAGATTCATTCTTGTTCTCACTGAAGTACCTAAATAGTGCCCTGCAGAAACGAACCACGTCGGCGTTTCACGGTTGCACCAGTCACGACATCGTAAAGGATGGACGACGACGAGGATAAAAAGTCCTGGGCGGGAGAGTCGGACGACTCGTCTACAACCTCGAAAAAGAGCTCGCAGTGGTCAATCGCGTTCGGGTTCGTAGCAGACATTGTTTTCCACGTGCCGCCGCTGCAACCCGCAAGCTGGAGTATGCGTTCCTCGTTAATGTATTATTTCATCACATTTTTGTTCACAATCAATTAATAATTTGCTACTTATATATATATTCAATTTATTATAATGCATTAAAATATATACATATCTGTGATTTTTATTTTGAGTTCGTGGGTCTGAGGCTACTCCCTGTAGCTGTAAAGGGAGCTTGGCAAGCTCTGTTTAACACAGGACCTTTCATCGCGAAAGGGACCTTTATGCGCCGTGTGATTACAATCTCCAGCTCCCCTTACTACAGTACCTGTGCCAAAGGTACCCTTACGCTGCCGTGTGAATTGGGTATTAGTACCATTGCTTTAGAGGTTTTGTGCTACAAAAGGCATATTTGTAAAACGAAATTAAGCGAAAGTGACATAAAACAGCAACACATCCGCGTGAACGTTGAAACCGAAACCAATCAAACTGAAGCAGCCTAATATTGGCGAATGCGTTTGCGCCCTCTGTCCTCCGCTCAGGCAACTACTGAGTTTAAAAGGTATTTATTATTAGTAGCATATATCAAGAAGGATCAACAAACATGTGGCTGCTTTTTATCTTCTTCTACGTACCGATATCACAAAAAATATTAATCCATTGCAAAAGAACTGAAAAAAGCACCTTTTAAATGCTCTGCTATCTCCGAGGAGAGACATAACAATGGATAAGTCGGTACCTGAATAAACATCATAGCCCAGGTTCTAAAATCATGAGCACCGCCTGCCTACTATTCTTTCTTTTTTTTTCACATTTCGGTTGCTAGGTTGCTTTAGTTCTCGCTACGGGCTAAGATAGGCGATAGCACCCTATTGCTCTCCCTGGTGTTTTTTGCTGTTTTTTGCGCCACCTGGCGTCTTTTGTTAAAGTGTTGTGAATACCCAGCATCTCGCTGTGCTCACATGCAATTCCCATGATCTAAGTCTGAAACGTTTCACTGCTTAGATATTTAATCAGGCGTCATTATTAGATTTCCCACTGTTTAGTGAGGCAATTCAGAAAAAGCTTATTTTCGTTATCAGCAAGGATACTCTGCAGTATCACGGATTGTCAACATGGCGAGCTTATACCCTGCGTTTATCGAGCGCGGACGGTCTCCATCGCAGTTTCAAAGACGAGGAGATCTTCAAGTCCATGGGTCGGAAAAAGGCCGACGATTTCCTGGACGCTCCGCCCTCCCCGCTGTCCCCATACGCCAACAAGCTTTGCGACGAGAGCATGGACTGCCCAGGGGCGTCCACGTCCACTGCCGAGATCCACAGCGGCTACAACCCGGCTGGCCGAGCGTCCATCGCGTCTTCGATCGAACCCTACCTCCCGGATAACCTCAGTCCGTGCCCGAGCCCCGTCAGTCCGTCCCGGTCCTGGGGCATGTCTTGTCCTGGCGAATCCTGGGCAAACAAGACCCGCCAGAGGGCATCAACCGACGTGACGTCCGCTTCGACGGCCGCTGCGACGGGAGGGGTGCTGCGGAAGAGCAACCGCGTCTCTGACAAGAACTCCGCCCCCGTTGTGCAGCCGTCCTGGTCAGAAGGGAGCGAGATGTCGGACGTTGAACGCCGCAAAGGATCGTCAGACCTGGGCGAACTGCGGTCGTGGCCAGCCACCAGGAGTCCTTCGCCGACGCCGCTCTCTCTGCAGCACAGTTGCAGTTCGCTCAAGCAGCTTTCGTCGCCCAGTGACGTGGAAGCCCTCTGACTCGCACCCTGTTAGACCGAGTCTGCACCGTCGTTTTTTGCCCGGGTCGAAGTAGACCAAAAAACAGAAGCAAACGACACCGAAAAACACGTCAAGCATGCACGCGATGGTGCCTTTGGTAGGCTTGCAGGACCTCTTTGCTCGTGAAGTAAGCACGAGTGACCGCAAGCCTGCCAAAGAAAGCTTGGCGTGCATGCCGCACGCGTTTGAGGCTTGTCGTTGTCGGCTGTTTCTGTTGGTCGCTCTAGTGGGGCTCGGGCATTGGGTAACAACTCATCTGTGCGCATCGCAGACTTCGTCTTTAATGTGTGTGCTTGATGAACTCTGATTCGCTCGAACTCTTGAGAGGAGTGCGGGGCGTTATTTCATTTATGTGTGTTGTATTAGGTGCAGTGCCTGATTCTGTGTTTTCGTACCACACGTAGGAACTTCACTCATGACACCCATCGTTCATAGCTAGCCGAGTGTTTTGTAAGTTATCCTTGTTGGAAGACATTTTCACGCGAGCTCTCCAAGAAAATAAGAAGTACATCACGGTAGTTTTAATAAACCACGAGAACACACGCTACAGAAAGCTTGATCAATTCACATTCGCAACCGCGAAAGAGTTTAAAAGCGCTACCGGTGCAGCTACAAGTTCCGGAGACGGAGGTGTAACGCTTAGTACTCTCGTTTGTGGAGATTTCTTTAAGGCGCCGCTGCTGGCTCGTATTTATAACAAATGTTTTGGTTTTTTATTCCACTTTGTTTGACTGGTATAATCATCGTGCTCCTTTTTCAACTTGCATTTTGGTGTCAACAAGGATGCTGCGAATCTGACTACGCCCATTAAGGAAGATAAAACGCAAAAAGAGTGAAAATAGAATGGCATAGAGTAAAGCATTTACGCCTCTATTACGATCAGGTGACAGCTCTACTGTTCAAACGTGAGCTAAATAAGGCCTACGACGGCAACCAAATAAGATTCTTTTTCCGCGTGTTACAAACTCTCTGTTTCTGGATGAAAATAACAGATAGTGTCATAGGTTACAATGATAACTGTTTTCCTTGAATGGTATGTGACGCGATATGTCCCAGCTTGTGTAAGCGTACAAACGAAACCTAAATGTCTTGGCGACACACATTTTCGCGTTTGAAACGGACAGCAAATGCATCTATTTCTTTTCGAGTGAATGACCTGCTTAAATTTATAATCCCAGGTTCATATGCAATCGGTGGTGAGAGAGCTCTGAGCGAAAAGCAGGGCACTGCACGCGAAACCTCTATGCATTCTGAACCTTCGCGGTTTTGCCTTGACATGCTGGGGTTAAGCGACCTCACCTCAGGGTTGGCGCCCTGTGTTTTCTATTTCCGAGTGAGTTCATATCTTTGGGTTCTTACGAGCAATCATTAACGCTGCGGATAAGTTATTATGGTGAGACGAAAAAGGGCAACTGTTTCAATATCGAGATTCATTGATCATCAAAAGCAAAAGAAGATAATCCACATACGTGTTCTCAAAGAAAGCTATAGAAGCTTTTGTTAAAAGTGCATGTTTGTCTTAATGTATTTCTTTTGTTTATACAACTTAATGTACAAAAGCGAGCCTCACTGTGAGAATAAACATTTTTAACATCGCTTTCAATTGCCCTAAGCCACGAAGCTGGAACGCCCACCTAAGCCACGAAGTGGAAACCTCACTCAGGCGGACAAAGGTCCTTATAATAAAAAGATCATGAGCCATTCCACTCTGTGAAGGTGGATGACCAGCAAAGCTGTTTAACACAGGACGCAGACGTGGCACAGAATTTTAAACAATGGTGCGAACACATTTATTGTCTTGATTGGTGGTCATCGTCCCGAAAGGTACGCACACACATTTCGAGGATCCAAAGGAAACTAGACACGCGTGAAGGGAAGGATAGGAAACTAGGCACGCAAGCGGTTTGGAAACACGACAAAGAGAGGGCAGCGCGAGCACTCTGAGTTTTGGTTGACGCACACGAAAATTCCACGAAACCCCAGACCATAAACAGCTCCGCTGTAAAAAGAAAATTACCTTCTTTTCTCTAGCCGTCGACAAAATCTAAAGGGCTAGGTGCGAATATTTGGGGCTATCATCACACCGTGCGCAAGCTTTAGTTTTTCTTTCGTTTTGGTTGAGGTAATTGCAATTTTGGCGACTCTCAAAGAGAGTTAGCACGAAACAGAAATTTAGAGATTTTAAGTTATGTAACAGACGCAACAATGCAGGCGATTAATGAGATCTAAAAGACAAATATGTTACCCATTTTGTAAACAAATTGTAGGGATTAAAAAAAAATTGCGCTGTTGAAAAAGGAAGGTTGAGCACTTTACGTATTGATTTTGCACAAATGAAATGTAAGCTGCTTAAGAATTTCTAAAGCCGAGGTTCCTGCTTCGAATGCCGCGTGGCAATGAGTTCAATGAGACACTTTGCACGCGAAAGGTGGGAGTCAATTTGGCTTCTATCTTTATAAAGGGGCCCTGCAATCATACTGAAGCGTCTATTTTTTTTTGCGGTTTCCACATCTCTTGGGGTTCGGGCAAGCCCGCGGGAGTGAAGAGAGTAACAAAATTTCAGTGAAGAGTTATGCCGAATAAGTGCTTAATCGCGCAGCAAATGCAATGCGAGCCGCCCTGGCCGCCCGCTTCCTACAGCCTATCCAACTTTAGTGGCGCCCTCTCGAGCCGTCGACCCGGAGTGCGGCAACCGTGAACGCTCGATGAGCTCACTACCCCTCCTCTAGTTCACGGCCACTCAAGCCAGGACCTACGACGTCATGAAGGAGGTTATTTTTGGTTGTTTTTGTAATTATAATTTACCTATAACTTTTAAAATAAAGCGAAATTTGAGAAACGAAAAGTTTCATTAAGTTACTACGTTCAGTGTGCTCAGGTTCGGTACAAATTAAAAACCAGTCAAAAAGTTCCTGCAGGGCCCCTTTAAAGTGTCGAAGTGTTGACAACGACTGCGGAACCGAGTTCGAAACGTAAAGGCCGTTCATACTGGGCCATTTCTTACGTTAAGTTACGTTACGAATTCTTAAAGGCTCTGTTATACTCCGACGTAACGCGCGCGCAAGAGAACGCTGGCCGAAGTCGGCTACGTCACGTCAGTTACGCCGCGCGCGTCAAAAATTCGCCCTCTTAAGGCGCATTCACACTGAGCAAAAAACGCGCGTTGCGGTCGACGTCGACGCCGGCGTCGTAAAATACGAAGCAGTCACACAGGTTCACCCAAACGGCGGCGTCGTCTCGGGGAATCTCACTTTTGTCGAGAGAACACGGAATTTTGTATTCGTCTGCTTCGCACGATTGTTGTTGCCTTGCCTTCGCGATTGCATATGCGGTGGGAGACAACCGTCTTCACTGAATGGACAACGGTGATGATTATATATACGTTTACACTCCGGTTATTTGCAGCATTGGCGAAAGGCACGGACTCGAACGAGCAGCTTCAGGTGCTCTTTTGCCGCGTTTTTGTGCAAACAAAGCACGGTGCTACGCCGGCGCGTCCCAGAGCCTTCGCGTCCGTACCTTTAACACTGCACGCAGCCTGTGCGAGAGTGTTTTCGATGGAGGGCTGTTGTATTCCGTAGTGATGGGTGTACACAAAATTACACAACACATTGGGAGTGATCGCTCCCGCACAGTCGGAGGTCGGAACACACCGCGAACTTCGGTGGCAGCTTTTGCGGCAGCTTCGCGCAAACGATGAAGAGTAGCTTCACAGCGTCGTACACGCACATAAAACACTGCTCACAGTCAGATGTTCCAATCGGCTTGCTTCTTTCCACGCTGGAATACTTCCAGCCACGTTTGGCGAGCGCACAATCCCCCGAGCTCTCTGCCTTTTCGCCTTCATTGTGAGTCGAAAATAAAAAAAAACAGCGAAAACATGTCCCAACCGGAAAAGGGAACACGTCACGTCCGGACGCTCGCTGATTGGCTCAAGCGCGCGCGTCGTGGGAGAAATTGGGTTCCGAGGCGTCGTCTCCCTGCGTCGTCCTCCTCGGCGCGCGACTTTTTTCAATACAAAAATAAGCAAAAAATTCCCCCCACGACGCGCGTCTTTCCGCTGTTTGAATGCGCCTTTATACTCCGGCGGCCCTGGCGGCTCCCGCGGCTTGCGTCGGTGGGCCGCCGGCGCGGCGCATGCGCAGAATCTGACTACGAGGGCACGTTTCCTGTGAGAGTGCACCACTTCCGGTTCCTTTTCGTTTCGAATAGCAGACGAAAATTCTCGCGCTTCTTGAGCGCCAAGTTCGAGCGATGGCGTGGACGTACCTTGCCTGACGAAAACTCGCGCTTGCACTGTTGGTGCACCGCCTGCGCCGCAAGCGTAGGCGGTCAATGTACATACGGTAGATCTTTTACAAGAGCCCGGTCTACGGTACTCGCTTCCTCGTGTCGTAGACACAAGGTTGAGGACGAATTCCCTCGATGAGCTTCTCGACGACCGAGTCCGATCCTTCAAGCATGACGCCACGCCACACGGAGTGCTGCTCCTGTCGTCTGCTATTGCTCGTATTCGCCGCGCTTCCCGCGTGAGGGCTGCCGGGAGCCAGCGCGTAATGCATGCATCCCGGTCCGGCGTCGCTGGCGCGGCCGGCGTGGAATACGGCATGCTCCGTTTTGGCGTCGAGGCGGTCAGGCTGCGTCGAACGCCGCCGGTCGCGTCGGTTACGCCACAACGCCGGGGAGCGTCGGGTTTTCGCCGACGTGACGTCGTTGTGACGCGCTCGCGCGCGCGCACGCGCTACGTCGGAGTATAAAGCGCGATCCAAACCAACGCTTCTTTTTGCGCCTGTAGGTCGTACGGCTGCGGATGTGACGCATTTCGTGGCGTTTTTGCTGTTTCCGGGAGCGCTTTCTGAGTCAGAACCGTGCGCTTTGGTTTGGACGCGCGAAACTTCGGCACGAGCGCACAAGCAAAGTGCCAGAGAAAGAGAGAGAGAGAGATCGCGTTGTCATGTTGGAAGAGAATAAAAGGGGGGGAGGAGAGGGACCAGACGGCGAGAAACGCGGAGCCGGAACTAGCTTGCCCTCCACCGATTGGCCGGGACACAGGAGCGCCCTACTACGTCACCGCGCGTTTTTGTGCGCGTTGAGAAGAAGTTGAAATTATCCAACTTTCTTGTGCGCGTCCGGAAGGAGCGAAGAAGCGGGGCGACGTCACGAAAATGCGTCACATCCGCAGCCGCACGACCTACAGGCGCAAAAAGAAGCGTTGGTTTGGATCACGCTTAACAGAGCCTTCAGGAGCCCGGCGGCCCGGCGCTGCTCTCCAAAATGGCGACCGACCCAAAGGCTCCGTCGACGCCGCCGACGGTAGAAGTGCAAATTTTCAAGGTAGAAGGGTTTCCCTAGTCGTGGTATACCCAGACTTGGACGTAGTTCAACTACTCTACTCAAACTACTGTAGTTTAACTACTTTTTCGAGTAACTTGGTAACTTTCAATTACAACTCTATTTGGGTAATTAGTAGTTTAATTTAACTACTTTTTTTAGGTAACTTCTACTCAAATTACTAACTACTTTCGAAATTATATAGTGCTAATTTTGCCCATTACGAAAGTTTGAGCGGAGAAATGAATAAGACGCCGGCAGATGAAGTGGCATTCCCGAACAAGGGGCCCCCTTGTTCGGGATGGCGTTCTTGGGCCAAGGTGGCGGCGAGCAGCCAAAACATAACACCGGCGCGCAAGAACGCGGGAAGAGATGCTGAACAAGCCTTGGTCGGGTATTGACCTAATCCGGTAATGCACGCAGGCGCCGCGTTTCCAGCTGCAACCGTGAAAGACGGGGGGGGGGGGGGGGGGGGGGCACTCTGAGAGTTGTTGTTTTCGTGCTGTCTGTCTTTAGTGAGTTCTGACTCAAGCGGTAGGTTCCACGGGAGGCGCCACTGGAATGACCTCGCAGCTGGGCGCCTTGTCGTCAGCGCATACGCCTTTGCAGAGCCGGACTCCCCCGCGCACAAACCCTGGTATGGATAATCCGTTCATGGGAGCACGTTCCCGCTTACAGCTGCAACTGTATACGAGCGACGATGCTTGTTCACGTAATCCTTCGCGTCCTTCCGACCATCTATGCCTGGAAGACCTCCTTTTTGTTAAAAATGATTGAGGCGCGTCAGAATATTGTAGTCGCCGGCGAGGATTGCGAGTTACCCTTGGGAGATCCTTTTGTTGGACCCGGCGTTAGCGGCGAAGTATACTTCGATTCTTTATCTGTTAAACCAAAACAATGTTTTTGTTTTTTCAGTAGCGTAGTACTAGCACTACAACGGGACGCGCAGTCGTCCGGATGACCTCATCGTCGTGGCGCGAGACTTGAACCCTTGACGGTCTGGTGCACTCGCTCAGCGTACTCTCAGAACGACGTCGGAATGAAGAGGGGCCAGACATAACAATCTCAACTTGACGAAGAAAGAAAAAAGGAGGAAAGTTTGTTATTAAAGACCCTCTACCCGAGGCAAACCTCACAAGTTTCGTCATGGACACCTAAGATGCCGACACTCGCTTACCCGACCCTGCACAGCCTGTTTCTCAAATTCAACGCGGCCGTTCCATCCAGCCCGTCGGTGGAACGTCTATTTAAGTGGGCTGGGGACGTCTTTAGAAGGGAAAGGGGAAAACTCTCTTATCAAGAACTTTGAAAGTCAATTGCTTCTGCGAGCGAGAAAACTATTTTGGCGAAAACGCAAGCCATAAATAGACTGCATTTATTTTAGGCTCGCAGGGTTTTTCATTTATCAAAACTGCTGTTCATTTTGCTACCACAAATATATAAAAAAGTAACTTCGAAAGTAACTTCAAAGTAACTCGCTACTTTTTACAGTAGTTAGTAGTTTACTCAATTACAATTACGAATGCGTAATTTCTACTCTACTCCAATTACTTTTGGCGTCGATACTCAGTAACTTAACTTAACTACCTTTTTTGAGTAATTTGTACATGTCTGGGTATACCCAAACGCATGGTTATAGGGACCACGTAATTAAAACGAACGCCTGGAAAGCGATCTCGGGGCGCATTTAGAGGAGCTGTGCAACAGTTTCAGTGCTTTGCTTAAATTATTTGGTAGTTGGTGTCTCGACCTTTCTGAAATAAAGAACAAAAACCGCTTTTGGCTGCATGTTCCAGTTTTTATCTTGAAAAGGGAGAAAGAATGAGGTTTTCGGCACCTCTCAACTCGTTCATCATCTTTCGAGTCACGTCTGCTGTGACGTCAATGAGGGTGGCGCGGGGTTCCGGTGAAGCTCTCTTTCGAGAGCCATCCGTGAGCAGCGAGAACTCATTCGCTCGCGACCGCGTGACCACGTGCTGGCGGGCGCAGCGCGAACAATATGGTGAAAGAAGGAAAGTCTCATCCGGGTCCGGCCATACCCGTCCGGCCCTGTACCCCTCCCCCTTTGGCTTCTGACGGCTGTTCGTGGTAGCAGAGAGAGCTGACGGTTTTGTGGACCTAGGATCGATGGCGCCACTAAAACTCCGTATAATAAAAGTTTTGTCGGTGATACCAGGTTTTCGACGCATTTATATTTATGTCGGAACGACAAGATTTATAGAAAAGTTACTTTTTATTGAACAGGTATTCGCACAACTTGCTATCTTTCTACGAGACCCCCATTGACGTCATGCCGCGTGGTTCTCATGGCCACCGATCGCGGCTGCAAGTCGATGAATAATCTCATTTTTGCCTCGCGATTACGCGGCGGAATCGCAACATTTCGAAGAAAGGAGGTGTGTTTTCTGCCCTTTGTGACAAGGTGAACAATGTCAAAAGTAGAAGATGCCAATTCTTTCAACGTTAAAATTGTTGCATAGCTCCTTTCAGTTATACCGCATTTCCTTCTATACTCCTTGCATGTCTGAAATATAGTTTTAGAATATAAGGCCCCCAAAGCCAGCGGACCCCTAACAAATAGAGGCTCACTATTGCGCATGCCTCGAACCCTAACCGCACTTTGCGTTTTTGGTTGACGCTCGCCCCTATCCAATATTCGAGAAATAACGTGGGACACCTAACGGCTTGGGTTCGGGTTGCGTCGGCAAACATGGCGGCGCCCTGTATCGTTCGCTTGAGAAAAAATTTGTCATAGCTCTGCAGTATTAGGCACGTTCAGCGGCAACGAACGGTGCAGCATGCTTTCGCTTTGCCTTACCTCGCTTAAATCACGAAGCTTGAGCGGTGGTCTGACCTCATTTTTTACATCGTCTTCTGAATCTGACTGTTCCTAAGCCAAGAGGGACGCAGTAATCGTTGACACGGCCATGTCTCGCAAATTTTAGTGAATTACGACACGTTGCAGCTGAGCTATAGTGTACGGGAAAGGACGAGTGGGGCCACCGGAGTGTTATTTTGGTACCTCCGCACGTGAAAAAAAAACCGCCTAATTTAAGCCGCTTCGCTCGTAGCGCCCGAGAGGGCGCTACGAGCGAAGGAATTCGGATTAGCCGTTTTTTATTTTAAAAACACTCGTTTCCTTTTAACGCCAAGCTTGACCGGCACGCTGGCCAAGGTCAAAGAAACGATAGAACGCCGGACTGTATTTTTTATACAACCTAGACGTCAGGCGTCACGTATGTACATAAAGTCACCGCTACCTGACTTGTCGTCACAACGTCATGCGGCATCAAGACGACGCCTTGACATCAACGCCCTCATTGATGTTGACAACGTGTGTTACACGACATCAAGACTATGTTCTGACTTCATATTACGTTGACAACGACGACGATGTCAACGTTGACGTTGATGATGACGACGACAACGTCACGGGACGTCAAGATGACGGCGTCCTTGTCAATGCAACGTCATAAGGACGCTTGGTGTCAGTTCGTTGACGTCGTTGCCGACGTGACGCAACTCGACGTCACGAAGACGTCCCGACAGCTTCACGACGTCGACGTCATCGTCGACGTCGTGAAGCCGTCGGGACGTCCACTACTATCCGTATTTACAACGACGGAAGCATTCTACTTTTCCAACGAAGTTCACCTGCCGGCAAAATATTTCTAGAGTGTCTGATGTCCAGAGACGGAGTTATTTAGTCAAAACGCGGCCACGTGAGAACGAATGATAACCTAAAGACGTCATAAAATGAGAAATAGAATAAAAAATCATAGCAAACCGTGAGGTTGTCGCTTTTTAACCTGATGGCTCCACCTCTGGACATCGAAAAGACTACAGAAGTACTCGGACGTCTGCCACCGCTTTGATATCTTCTGTGATTTTTGTTTTTCACGAGCCTTCAAGATCGCACATGTACAAGCGGCAGCTAAAAACCGTGAGTATGCCCCCTTTCAGTCATGTTGCGAGCCTGTTAGACCTTCTTCGAAAGCGCAACTGCATTTTTTTTTTTTTTTTGCTATTAAAGAGGGGCCAGTGGTGTACCAGCGGGCACCGCGGACGGCAGCCATGTTGGATGATACGCTATTGGCTGACCGTAAGCATTGCCAGTGGATTCATATTGATCCTTTCTCATGGACGGCAGGGGTGTGAACGCGCAGATTGTAAGCGGCCGTAACGAGAGTTGTCGTAAGAGTTCGTAACGTAACTTAACGTAAGAAACGGCACAGTGTGAACGGGTTTTTACTATCGCTCTGAAATGAATTAAACTGCGGGGCTAACTGATAGAAAAAAAAAAACCTGAAGAACTATAATCAATAAGCAAGAAGCGTCAACCTAATAACTCACGCTCTGCGTTTGTTAAGTTGTCCGTGTCTCATAACACCGTAACCCTTTTTTATGATATTTTCAAGTGATGATGGTGTTGTATACAGTTCTTACTTCTTACATACTGGCCAAGCACGCTGCCAGTGTCTTGCCCGACTTTCGCTGCTCATTTCTTCCTAATCATTCCTAGGACTGAACTTTGACGTCCTATTTTAAACTTGGAAGGAAATTTCAACAAGGCTTGTTTTCAATTTGGACAGCCAAACATTTAGAAATGTTCTAAACAAGGGTTAAATGTAGTTTTACCTAACCTAACTAATAGGTACCACAATTAAGAAAAAGTGTTCCTTAAGTTCAAATGTATGCCTCGCTGCGTCGCGAAAACCAAACCTGGTAGTGGGAGTTTCTGGGTCCCATTTTTTCGGGAACTTTTTCCACGAAAGCCATTTATATTCGCAACAACCAAGAGGGGACACCAGTTACCACCCCTTAAAAAAATACGGAGCTATCGCTCATCCAGCCCTCGTCGAACTTGGCTAGCTACTTATAGGTACCTAGCAGAGAAGGTCGGTTAACGTTTTACCGCGGTTAAAGTTAACCGGCTTCGAGCAAACGGGCTAAGATGACAGTGACGACATTCCTGTAAGGAAATTACAGTAATAATATTACTCTCTGTTGTAAAGAGTAATATAATATTTTACTGTTCTAGGCTGGTAATTTAGTAATGTAATGAATTGCTTTCAGGCAGTAATTTGTAAAAATTACTAATTACTTTTAAAATAACTTTTTCCCCAAATAAAAAAAGTTCGTCTGCAAGCTTTAAGAAAAAGGTAGAAAAATCCTTTTGCGGCGTAAAGTGTGAACGGGACATCAGAGAAAATGAACGATGGTCATTTGAGAGCAAAGCCCCGTACGAGGAACACGCTAGACTCACAAAGGCGGGCTCTAGAGGAGGAAATGGAGAAAAGCTTGCCTGCGAAGACATCGCTATGAAGGCCATGGCTCAAGAACTCCAGACAGGATAGATTCACGGTACCAAGTCATCACGACGGTTCTTTCCTGAGCTGAGAGTTGTGGGAATCATGGGGTTCCCTATCTCCCTATTTAGGCCTAGCTTCAAGCAGGCCGTGAGAGTTGTCGTCACCAATGGTGGCGGCTACCCGGTTATGGAAACCGAGGCTGTATTTCCCGAAGGGGACGGCTCTCCCTCGGCCACGTAGGGTGAATGTGCCGCCGGCGCACTCTTGAGAGTGATAGTGGACGCGACTGCTACCGGCCTCCCCGGGCGCATCCATATATCTGAGGCTACATAAGCCGACCCCGAAGGAGGGCCGCAGGCTTGGGGAGGAAGTGGCCAAGTGGGCTAACGCGTGTCAGCTCGCAGCGTGGAGCGAAAGCTTGCGCTGGGAACCTCCTGGGTTCGATCCCCGCCGCCCCCGCCCGTTTCGATCTGGATGAGTTTCGTACCGGCACGCGTTCGTGTGATCACTACTGCGTGGTGCACGTTAAAAACCCCAGGTTAGCGGTTGTACTGCACTGGCTAAATTTCTCATCTACATCTAAGAGACCGATTACCGTTGAGGCGCATCTCCATCAAGGCTGTATAAACATAATGAGCAAACCAATTTTAGGGCCGGAGGCTCTCGTCGGCGGAGGCCCTGACTCTACGGAGCTCGGTTGTTTTTTTTCGGTTTTTTTTTTTTATGGACCTCCGACTTTCCGTGAATCTGTCGATTGCGGCAGCGCGGGAGACCGACCAGGTGATACTGGCAATTGAGCCAACGCCCAGACTTTTCCTATCTTAGAGCGAAACGCATTTACATTTTAGCAATAAGCAGGTCGAGAACGGACTCACTGTGTTAGTGTTGTCTCTCGTCCACCAGTGGCCAAAAAAGCCAGTCAATGGACGGACCCGGCCATAGCCGGGCAAAGAGCGGACTACGGAGTGGGTATTTACCTCAATGAGGACTTTGGGATAGGTTGAGAAACCCACACAGTACAGTGTGAGCTACATGATCACCGGAACCGATCAACCACCTTCTTTTTATCTTCTGACCTCTAGTCTATGCGTGGGTAAAAACGAGAGCGTTGTTACGTTGCGACATTTTAGACGCATTACTGAACGAGTGTTGAACAAAACACTCATGAAAAGTATTTAAGATAAGTTACTAAAGACCCATTTGGAAATTTATTTGGTGTAGTATTTAAGTTACTTCTACTAAGAACTATCTTGATTAGAGTACAAATACTTTGAAAAAGGAATTTAATTGCATTCGAAGATGCTCGGGAAGTAGGTTGCAAGCTGGCAATATAAGGAAAAAAAATACGTCAAAAAGGGTGCTCCATTTGTGATGACTTCACTGTAAATCACATCCTTCTGTGATCTTTACGACGTTAAAGAAACGGCTGAGCTGCTACAATCGAAATTTGAAATAATTTAGAGCATGCAATATAAAGGGTACTTAAAGATTTTAGGAACAGGGGGGACTCACGCATTGCAGGCATGGCAACTGATGAGCTTTAGTTCGGTGGCAGGCTCGGTTTATGACGCCTTCCGCAATAAGTTCGTAATACGCCTTGGCGCGATTTGGCGGACTTTATACATAGTCCGGCATTGCCTATTCTTAACAGCCGAACTAGAAGTTAAACAGGCAACTAGATTCGATGATGAATACGCGAGCGAATGACAAACGTGCACACTCAGGAGTTACAACAATTACAGGACAGCAGCCCCTGTCGCTGATCAACAACCAAGAGCGATTAATTTGTCTCCCGTGCTAACGGCGAGGAGGAAAGCCTGTTCCTTCAAACTGTCAAAGAATACTAGGAATATCAAGAAAGAAACATAAGTATAGCACAAGAAAGTGTGCATGACACCGCTTTCAATATCTAGCTCCACTTGGCGGAAAAGTAGGTTGGAGGATTCTGAGAATGAAACAATGTGCGCATTCGGAAGCAGATAAAAGAAACGCCCTTAAAGCAGCTTGGGAGACAAAGTAAAGCCACAATATGCACACAAGGAGCTGCGGGGGAGCCCAACCTAGGTCACTCACTGCAGCTCAATAAAGCCAGCAGAATCTATACTTGTTTTCACCTCAAGAACCGAAGTAAAAAGAAGTCACACACTTCAAGGAGCATTCCTAGCCTTCACCTTTATGTAGGGAAATAAGATATATCTGGGTGCATTTTAGATTAGATATTTGTTATCTTAACGAGAAGTACACGTTTCAAACGCCAAAATCATCGCCTCTTTTTCTGACAACCAAATCTTGTAAGAGCTACTTCGCGCGGCGTATTAACAGTGCTCAATAATTCCTTTTCTTTTTTCCTGAGATAAAAACGAGTATAAATTTCTTGGTCGAGAGAGTCTTCGCGCTCACTTGAAAACGTGTTCGCGCATTTTTTTATCAGAACCCCCTGAAGCGGCGATTCCCGAAAATGGTTCGTTGGGATTATTTTCGGCGTTAGCGTCACAGTATTCTGCTGACGGAACCACTCTTCAGAGAAAAGGTGTGAAATCCGGATGACGTCACCACCAGGTTGCTAACTCCAAGCGTAACGTGCCATTCAAAGACAATTTAAAATAATTAAAAAAAAAAAAAGCCGAAAGGGCACATAAAAGCGGGCGTACTTGGGGCTATCCATTTGGTCTTTTGTTGGCGCTCCGAGACTGCGTTTTTGCTCGTGCATTGTTTCCTGTCCTGTGTTTGGTCGCTTGCCTTCAGTTCTGCGATCGGTTTAGCTTTTGTCCTGGAATCTGCCGATCCCTAGTTGCGTAGATTGTTGTGGCGACGAATATTTTCAAAGGTTGAAAAATGTATTTGAGATACTGGGTACATGATAGTTAAAAATGTAATTAAGATAGAGTAGGAAATGCAGTAGTGGAACATTACTTGCAAGATGCGTAAATACTAACAGAAGAATTTAACATGCAGTATTCTAAGTAGAGTATTCACGATAGACTCAAGTCTGGACTGCGCCAACGAGTGCTTAGCTTTCACCGCACTGTCAGCCTAGTGGTAAACGGCTGATAGGCTACAATGCGAAGGGCACATCACCAGTGAGGTCAGCACAACTTAAAATCTGGTAGGACAGCTAGGACACGCGGATCCCCAGCCTTCTTACTCTTTCGTCAAGCAAGGTCAAAGTGTGAGTTTCGACCATTATAAACAACAAACGACCGGAATGTGTAGTTAATTTCAAATGCCTTGTCAAGAACCCACAACGTAACGTGCGTAGCCTTGTCCTTGACAAGTGAAGTTGCTTTTGGTCGGAAAACACGGGAAGTGAACAAAGCTGGTGCCGCACGTGGTATGTCCCTGCCTCTCCTTAGGGAGTTTAGTCGGGAATAAGGAAACGAGGAGGATGTCACCGCCCGTTTGATGAAGAAGTACAGATTTTTCGGAAGCTCGAGCTATCCCTTTCCTCAAGTGGTGACGCTTCTGCCCAACAAACATCCAGCCCAACTGTGTGACAACGTGCAAGAACTGGGGCTCTTCGGGTGTCTTGGAACAAAACTCCTCGAGTATTCGTCGACTACTGCTCTTGGGAGAAAAGGATCAGAGCGCATTCGAGTCGGAAGGGAAGCGTTTCCTACGATTTCTTGCAAGAACGAGTTTCATGGCCCGACTTAAGTTACTGGCGCTGACGATAACTTCTCCAAATTCAGAAAGAAGGAATCATATCACCATTTAGCCAAGGACCTTCGCCGTTGAATTAAGAGCGAAACTGGTGAGTCGACTGTCTTTGAGTGGCATCGTGTTTCATCGTGTTTAAAACGTTTTCCGTGTGCGCCAGCGGAACGACTGTTCAGTATGGTTCGCATTGGGGCGCATTAATCTGTTGCGGTGTAAACAGAAAGATCTGAGTTCTAGAACATACACTGTAAATAAGATAAACACGAATTACTGCCTCAATGTATTGAAAAGTGATACCAAAGTAATTTCATTACTTTTTAAAATCATTTGTAATGTAATGTAAATACTCTTAGTATGTGGCATTGTGTAATATAATGCCATTATATTTTCACAGTTTTCATAAAAGGAATTTCTAAAGTAATCTAATTACTTTCTAAAAATTAATTTTGCCATCTCTGCTGCAGATTAGCTGCGCGCAGCAATACTGTCCCGTTATTGACTGTCAGGAACCCTTTGAAATTGTTTTCTCAGAACTGTACAATCAAAGATATAAATCGTGTATATAATACTACCTTAGAACATAAACGCTACCTGATATGTTGTTTATACTCCGTTAACCCTTAAGCTGAGACTGCAGCCAAATACACGAGCACGAGAGCTCAAGGTCGCTGCTTTGAAGCGTTCTTCCGCAGAATGAGCACCCGAGCTAGAACTGCACATCTCAAAGCCAGGGGCGCGGGTCAGCTTGCGTTCGAAACTTTGGCTGCAGTCTCAGCCTAAAGTTGAGCAGAGAATAGTGAAAGTTCGACTTCTATTATTGTTTTCTTTGTTATGTGATAGTTCCACCAGTGTCACTAAAAATACCTTCTAACACCATGCCAGCATTTCATGAAACTAAATTCTAAATATATTACAATGCGTGTTTCTTGACCATATGCATCACGGCTAGTTTTCATAGAATAAAGAAATAATTATATAAAGCTGGTTTCTGAAATCATATGGTAAAGGCGAACTTTGTCACCATTGAGCATTGTTTTGTTAAAAATTATTAGAAACATATACAAACATCACAAAGGCTGAAATACCCTGAGCCTAAATTCTGCGTAACCTTTCTCCGTAGATTCGGACACGCCAACATCAAGTACGATGATGAAAAGCTGTGTACTTTTCCGACAGCGATAGTCGGTCATGTGACCGGGCATGTCCACGAAAGGGCGGCCCTTCGCGCGCAAACAGTGTATCCAACCCCTTGCGTGCCTTCCTCGCGACAGCGGGCGCTTTCAGGTGCATTTTACTACAGTCCGCTCGAGCATACTGCGGAAAAAGCTACATCCCCAGCGAACCAATCAGCGCGTCAAATCAAGTAACGTGACAACGTACCGATGGAGTGCACTACTTCCGTGGTGAGCTGTCACGTCAGGTGGTCCTCACTCATCGCTTCGATTGGCTTTCGGGGGGCCGGACTCTCGTCCCTTGTCAAGTTATGGTCAAGCAGAGTATATACTCAGTTTCGTCTCACGATGGACCGCAGCGAATGCTACGAACCGTCTCAGCCAATCAGGAGCTTCGCGCCTGCCACGTGACAACATCACGCTCCGCAAATCGCTCCGCCCAACCATATGGTAATGTGACAACCCCTGAGCTCTAGATTGGCTCCGGTAGCTCGTAGCGACCGCTGGGCTCCACGGAGAGGCGAAGCGGAGTACAGCGAGAAGCGAACGAGCAGCGAGAGATTGACGACTTCATCGGCCTTAGTGTCTGGGTCCACGCACTCGCGTCGAGGGCTTGTCAGAATGTGTACACAACGGGGGACGACGCAGAGGTCTCGGGAACACGATGCGGACAGCGTCGGTGGCGAGCCAGCAAGCTTGCAAGCTTCGTCCGAGCATCAAGAAAGAGCCGGAAAAGCTTCCCTTCTGTTGCAGAGTCTGCGTCGGCGCACTCGTGGTCTGTATTACCTTCTCTTCAACGTTTTTAGTTGTTTTCTTTCAAGTCAAGTTCAAGTCTTGACGGTTGAGCGAGTTGGTGTGCATTTGAAAGCATGATTGCGCTGTCGGACAATGACATTGGAATAACAGAGAACACAGAGGGTTAACTCCCTTTCTTCTTCGAGTAATTTGGACAAGTGAGAATAAAAAAAAAGGTTTAAAGTGCTCCAAGTCATGCCTATCCTCCCTGTGGGTATTTAAAAATATAAGTATAGGCAATAACTGTTCCTAGGGGGTGGGGCAACAATTTTTGTACTTTTCGCAAATATTGCTCTGAATTATTTCCCCGACGTTTATACCATACAAAACCCGTATTAGATTTTCTCCTCACAAAATGGTAGTCGCAGATAAATTCAAAAAAAAAAACGAGCAGGTTCACACTGTCAACAAGCAGCCAGAACAAGAGGTCACGTGATCTCAAGCCAATTATATGCCGCCAGTGTTTATCAAGTGCTTGGAGTTGGACAAGACACGGCACACGCTCTGAGTCCCAGACATTGGTAACCCGGGGTCACACTGCTGGCACATCATATAAAAGACAGTATGCAAACACGATTCACCGCAAAATCCGTGGTTCGAATGCCGCGTGCCAATCTTTATCGTTTAACTCATTGCCATGCGGCATTCGAAGCACGGAAATCGTGGTGAACCGTGTTTCCATATTGCCTATTGTATAGTGTATAAACAGTGTCACCCCGGCTTTAGGTTTCGGCCATTGTTGTCATTACAGCAATTTGACACGCGCCACTGCTACGCTCTAAGAAATGTCTGCGCGTCTGCTTTCCTGCAAAACATTCGAAGGGCCAATATCTGAGATGTACGATATCAGTCCAGCGAATGATTAGGCGGGACATCGGTTTAGACCTCGAAATTAAGTCTGCGCTGTGGAATTACGCATTGCAAGCATGACGCTTTTCGTTGCGTAATGCCACAGCGCAGACTTCATTTTTAGGTCAAAACAGATGTTCCGCTTCATCCGTCGCTGGGCTGATTTTGTAGATCACAGAGATTGGCTTTTTGAGTGTTTTGTGGGTAAGTAGGTGCGCAGGCATTTCTTAGAATGTAGGGCCGGGCATCGATTAAATTGCTTAGCTCGACAAATTGACGCCATTTAATCGATAAATGAATCGATTAACCGGTCTCGTTCATTTCTGCGCATTATAATTTTAAATTAAGATTTCGCCGTGTTTGTCCTTCTTGTTTTCTCCAGTCTCAGGGTTGTCTTAAATCATAAACGTAAACCAGCTCGTCTGCGCCTTATCACTCATTTCAGTAGATCAAAATTACATTTTGTTTTGCCTTTGCTGGATATGTGATAAAACGCGCAATATACATTTTTGATTATGGCTATCAATCTCTATATGTAGTTGAGAACCGTTCAAGGACACTCAAACTCACAGACTATTACTTCAGCTGCCTGAGCCAAAGAGGTCCGTTAACATTCTCCGGCAGAGACCTCCTTTCATTGTTTAGAATAGTCATTGTTGCGCTAAACGGACACGCGCACAGCCTTGAAGTAACCAGAGCACGTGCGACCTTCTGCACTTGCCTGAAGTTACAAACCTTTTCCCTATAGCTTATATTACGGTAAAATTTTACCTAAATTTTTCCATTTATACAGGCGTACTCTACGTCGAAGTTTTTTTTTTACTTGTATTTTTTTTACTTCAATATATAATTAATTCTTCTAGTTGCCCGCCTACCGTGAAGCCAATTTATTTTATCGTCTGCTTAACTACCGGCATCGTGTTGTTTCTATCGGTTTGACATGCAGCAAGGCAAACATAGAATAAGTTAAAACGGGTTTCCTGGGATTTTCAGCAGTATCTTATTAAACATACACTAAACTTCCGACTGCGTGTTTTATCGATTAAATAAAAACTAGCTCCTATTTGGAAGAGTTAACTTATTCAAGGGGCAATTCATATTAGCGAAACGAAAGGCATGTTTACACAGTACCGCTTGCTTACGTTTCGTTATAGGAGTTTTATTAGATCGTTCCGATAACCCCGATGACGAAACCCGATACTCCACTGGCAGCTCTGGGCATGCATCGTATCAATAGAGAGTTTTAGGGAACCGGAACAAAATACGATCGATAAACAAAAACGATCGATACCTTGGATCGGGCGTGTGGACCGATCGTGTGCCCTGAAACGGCTTTGGGGGAACCGTATTTGCAGACAATAGCAGACAATCGGTACAGGTCGCGCCCCCTGGCAACGGAACCTGCATCTGCCTCATCGAGAAAAGACAAATTTGCGTGTGTTTGTACAAATCGCAGAAACTTAAGTAAATAAATATCGCACCCTAATTATATAGAGAACCAAAAATATAGTATACCTACTTATAGTTCGTCTCGTTTTTTTACTGGAATGAATGCGCTTCCGTAATACAAAACCTGACGTATTACGGCGTGTCGCCCCTGCACAGCGAAGTTCTAAAATGTTCGTCTGCTAAGAAGCAGACGAGCTTTCCCACAACAATGGCGCTCGATCTTTTTGACCATGACTTGGAATTGGCTCTATTCAGCGAAACAAATTTAGAAAAAGGGATTTTGTACGACTGTCTGCGCACTAAGTGTGGCGTGAGTCCCTTTTGAACTTCCCGCTTTCTATAAGCGAGGCACGCACGCGCGTGCCGTGGGGCCCGTGACTTGTGCAGGGGCACGAGGGAATAAACATTCTTTTTGGTTTGCCATGACACGCAGTCAGTCGCATTTCTTTCGGGTGCCACCGAGCACCGATACACTAAGAGAAGCCGCTTGTTGGGGGCAAGGCATCGGACGTTCAACTGGGCGTAGCTTTTGAGTAAACAAAAAAGTTGTGATACCAGGAATGATGTGCGGATACCACGAATGATGTGCCAGCGTATTTTTTTTTCTTTCAGTTTACCAGATTTATATACTTGGGGAATAAAATAATGCCTCGATCGTATATGGTAACTTGTTTTCTAATAAATCATGCGTTCTCAGCGGGCAAGCTTCGGTGTTTTACATCAACCAAATATGATGTTTACACCAAACACGTCCTGATATGCTGAAACGTTGCCTTGGGGTCGTGGTGTTCATTGAGGCGCTTGATGATCTCAAACTCAACCTCGATCTGAAAGCTTTTTCGGTGCAAGCAGGGCTTGTACGGTGTCATAGGTTTATTCATGCAGAACGCCAGGAAGACGGCTTGCTACTTTGCGGAGCTTGTGATGTTCTTAGCCTCGAAGTAGGATTCGAGGCATTCCAACTACTAACTTCAGTTTTTACCAGGAGAAAGCTTTATAATTCATCCGTGATGAGCCGAGTCGTCCATCCTCGGGGGTCCAGAAACTTCCCCGTCGTTAATTGAACGCATACTGCGATCAAATGCGTTTCATTGATGAATTTTTGTTAAAAGGACGGTGCAATGAACAGGATGCTGCGACGTTTGTTGAGAGAGTCTGATCTATGTTCGTGGCTTCCTGGCGCTGACAATACTTGATCCGAGCGAGGGGGACCGTGAGAGCGACGTTACTTGGACTCTGCACGGTGTTCTTATAAGTGTTGCCGCCGAATATAACATTCATAGCCTCGTCCCACTAGAGCGACAAACACCGGTTTTTGTCCGACGACACCACAAAGTTCTGTGTCGCCGACAATCGCCGACAAACGATTGACGACGGACGAGTTCTTGTCTGTCGTTGGACTTGAAGTGCAGCAAGCAGTCCCACTGAGGAACATCTCTCGGAGACAAACCTATCCTCCTCGCCCGTTTATGCCTTTTGTTTTCTCCCTTCCCACCTTTCTACCCTTCCTCCCGGAACGAGAAGCCCTTGGTGGCCACTGCCACTCCTCGTTCCCGGCCCCGCAGTTCCGGTCCCTCGGTTGCATGTAGTAGTCACGGGCGAGGCTTGCTGGCTGGTGCCGGGCGGTCGTGTTGCAAAAGCGAATTTGCTCTGGCTGGTTTTGCTCGTGAAAACTTGGTGTGCAAGGTGGTGCTTCAAGACGCCGAAGTCTACGCCCTTGCATCAGGATGGATACACCCATGTGCGAGGACCGACCAAAGTAAGACCGCTTATCCTTGAAGTAGGACACGACGTTCCGCAGCAAGCCACTCCGGCAGACAAGAGACTTGTCATCACGTTCTGTGATAATCGGGATGCCGTATTGTCCACAAAGGAGCACTTTCCCTCGATCATTCGAATATAAAGTTATAAACATCCTCAAAATCAGCGTGAAACTCCGTGGCGCTCACCTAGAATGCCTCGAACGGCCCACAAAAGGAACGATTCAGGTATTTCTAGTTTGGAAAAAGTTTGGTGTCGATTGTCAGCACTGTTTACGGAAAGTCGCCAACAGCAAACGATGAGAAGCTGAAGATTTAATCAAGAAATAAAGTAATCGTCGCGCCTTTCACCGTGTTTGTCGGCGCGTTTTATGCCCAAAGAGCAAAACACGAAAACCGCGTCACCAGACTTTGTTTGTCTGTGTATTTTGAAGTGTTTTGTTGACAACTCCAGTCCCACTAGGAAACAAGTTTCCTTGCCCCCGTGTTCTGCGTCGTGTCCACCCAGGTGGGACGGCGGACTCCGACAAACAGGCTGTCTGTCGGTGTAGTCTGTCGTTCGTTGTCGTGTGTCGCTGTCGTTTGTTGCTGTTTGTCGCTCTAGTGGGACGCGGCTATCACACTGTTTACAAATAGCACCTGCAATCAAGGTTTTAAAGTTTGATCAGTTGACTCAGCGTACAGAGCCAAAGACACTTAGACTTGTCAGAAATGCTCTCAGTGCATTGATGCATCACCGTGATCTAAAGGTGGCTCATTCAGAGTGGGTTCGGAACTACAATAGCCCAGTTCCCAGTGGTGCTGGCTAGATTTGCATCTTTCAGGCTCCTTGTCAACCCCAGTGTCACACGTAGTCGCATACCAAGCCCTTCTATAGCGTTGCAGAGAAGTTTTGTGACCAAAAGCGTAATAAAGGACTATGCTACTAGTTGAGTCAACATTTGCTGTGCTGTTGGCAGTGGGTACGACTTCTGTTTCAAGACTGGATTAATGATGCGTTTATAACATTCACATAGCCATATCACGCCGTTTGACTTCCCCACAGGTACAACTGGCGTAGCCCATGCAGATTTCCGCACCAAGGCAAAATTCCTTGTTGCACGAGTTGCGTGATGGTGTACTACTCCTTTGACTCATGGGCCAAAGGAACAAGTCGAGGCTTGTGGTACTTGGGTTTGAAGTTTAGATTTAGTGTGAATGTATGTGGGTCCGCCAAGTCCTTACTCGAAGACCCTTGGAAATTCTTTTGGCAGTCCTTGAGTCTGTGGGAGTGGCTCGGCTAATTGAAGGACACCTTAAATAGTAGTGCTTTGTGTTGTGTTAGGCGGTAGACAAGAGCAAGACCATCCTTTCTCAAGCCTCGACAAAGAGTGTTTTAATTTGTCATCTTCTTGGACCCCTCCCCTCTCTCCCTTTCTGAATGCGCAATAGACCTTTCCGGAAAATCCCAAGAGACCTTGCAACCGGGGAAATTGTGGGGCTCTTCGGATGTACGCTCGTGCCGGCTCGAACACTTTGTATATCGTAGAAGTAGTACGATTCAGTCTTTCTTATCATTAGGAGCTCAGAAAATGCTAAAAATTGAGTGAGTGGTAAAAAAAAGTTATCACACCCTCTGTTTTGCTCTCCCTCTGCCCCCTCCGTGTTCTGAAATCACAAACTGTTAAACAATCATCAACTCCGTCTTCGCTTCTGGGACAATTCCTCGTGCCATACATCTGGACGTCGCAGTGCATAAAGTAGACGCTGGGGGTACCACATGTTTCTGGAAAGGTCTGTTGCTCACGCATCACGTAGCTTTTCGAATACTTCAAACCGGTTTCTTTCAAGCAGGCTTGCTCCACGTCTTTTCACGGTCAGCAACAATGGCTCACGCTCCTTTCCCTTAGACCGCATGGAAAAATTGATATTTCCCAGAACCACCAACTTACATTGTGAATACGTCCGGAGAGCTGTTTAGGTTTAAGTCTATGCTGCCGTTCCAAGCCGACACTATCTCTTTAGAACAATTGTTGACCAAGCCTCACCATCTATGCAGATGAAGATTTCATTTACTTGAACTTCGAAGATTTCTGCCTTGGTTCAATGATCCAGATGATGACTGGATTCCACTTCCGGAGCTTGGTGCTGGGATTCGGCCAACTACTGACGGCATGCATGTATGATGTGTCCCTTTCCACCACAGAAATGGCGTGTTCAGAATTATAGCTACTTGCACCGTGCGCAACATTTTCTAGCTGTACTCGGAGATGTCTTCCGTGCGCCAGTGCTGTGGCTTGGCATTGATGAACCGTTTCATGCCTTGTGTAGGTGGTGTTTGTCCATGTGGCGAACCTCTGCCATCTCTGGAGTCCGGAAATGTGGGGTTTTCCGTTTGTGGCACACTCCACAGCAATCACAAGTTGTTGAGCCCTAGCAAAAGCGAGATCTGGTGTGGCGAGAACGTGTCGCTAAATGGCTTCCTCACACACTCTACAAACTAACCGGTCACAAAACTTGTACGAAAATTATGTCTACTCGCAGTGCTGAGCGACACGACGCAGCACGGCAATGTAGTTGGGCACAGACTCCCCAGAAGCACTTGTCGAGTGTGAACCGGTGACCTATTGCCTACGTCCTTAGCCCCAAATCTCCTCAAAAGCGGAGACAAAAAAAAAAAAAGAGATTGAAAGAGGGGCGTACACAGAGGGTTGACATGCGCGGCAGAAGACTCCACGCTTCATGTCGTCCACGAACTCATCAGCCAACAAGTAGAATTAAGTCCAGCTGCTCTCTAACCTGTTTTCATTCTTCTGATGCTAATGCTGGGTGCCTCCCCTGTTGTTTAGGCTCATATCCACATGTTATGTACAAAAGCAGAGGTTACATCCATTCGAACTGTCTGGATTAATGAAAGGAAAAACACAGCTGCTCATCCGAACAGATACAATCAAACGTCTGCTCCGTGTCCAGGATTTTTGAGTGCAATTTTGAATCCGACACGAGTTCTTAAAACTGATTATTTTGCAGCCGTGTCAGTTTCGGGCTCAATTTCACATTTTGTCACATGCACACACAATTTCACAGGCACACAAGTGTGATGTAAAATTCCGACATGGTGCAAATTAAGTAAGAACAGAAGAGGTTTATTCATTGTTTACAATTGGTGTTTACAGCGAAAGGTGTCACACTTTAAGGCTATTTCACTCACCTGCAAACTGCTTACGAAGGGAATGACTTCATACCGATTTAAGCCTCTTGTGACTGACTGGTCAGCCACTGGTCATAAGCTGTTGCAAGTGTGTGAAGCTGCTTTTATATGAATAAGCTGTAGTAGCTTCCAAAGTTACAGCTTTCATGTGCGTTTGAGGCGACATGCCCGTTTGCTTTACCCTAGGTCTCGAGAGAAACTATTATTACCATTTGTGAACTTCTTTTTGTACACGTAAACTGTTGCTTTTCAGTGTGAACTTGCCATTTTGCAAGGGACTGAGGAAATAGCATTCTTTGAAACCAGCACTGCATTGCAACAATATATTTAATGTGGTGAAATAAAAACTTTTCGAGTTCAAAGTATGCACTCTTGTTTTTTCTCTTCATAGTTCCACTGGGCATGCCTATCGTCATACGAGTGTTTCTGACGGTACTAAGCTAATTTCTTTACCACTTCCCCAATTTGCGGTTCGAGCGTAGAGCAGCTTTTTTTATTTTGGGTCGGGAGAGCCGCGGCACCGCTAGAAGGCAAGCACGAAGATCTGCGTCGCCGCGAGTAACGGTGATGCGATGACAACGTACAGGCGAAATAAAAATGCTGACAATACTTCAAATTCAGCTTGTGGGTCGGCGTAAGCGTTCGTGACGACAGAGCATATTTTCGTATCGAAAAAGGCAAGCGTTCATGCATGACATGGTTCACATCCGCCGCGTCGGCGACGAACCTGCGCGGCAAGAATAGCGGCGACATCGAGACCCGACGTTGGAAACCGAAGGCTCGACTTCGGAAACCAGCGGTAGGCGTTGGTAGTAACCTTGCTTCGCTCTTATCAAGCGACGAGTTGAGAACGCTAAGAGAAGTACTTGCGCCTTTTACGCACTCCTGTGCAGAAGCACGATGCGAGACGTCGCATACTGCGGGCGTCGCGTAGTTGCGTCACCAAGTGTTGAGTCCCTCGCGTCACCGCGTTCACAGCGTCTCAGCCGCGACTGCGTCGATCACGTAGGCTTCCCGTCTCAAGCGTTTCTGGCTTCAGCCGCGACTGCACCGATGATCGACCGCGTACGATTCGTGCTTCAGGCGGCGGCGGGCGCCATGCTTACCTTGCCACAGCGGCGCGAGTGACGTCATGTCACGTGACAATTCGCTAACCAATAAAACAACTGGTTTCGGTTTGGAGCGGAAGTGACGTCAGGTCACGTGACATGACAAATTGCCTTGGCGGAAGTGACGTCATGTCACGTGACAAGGGGGCGTGGCCAGGTGCTGTACGGGATATGGTTTGCCTATACGCTGCCGACACGGGTCGCACAGCGGCAAATCTTTAAGAAACCTTTATTATCTACCTGAGAAACTACTCATCTTGAAAATGGAGCCTATCTATAACTAATCTACTGAAAATGCATATCCACGTGATGAGATGTATAAGCTTTTGCTTAGAATGAAGCAATTTTGAACCAAATTCAGGACCTAAGTTTTTGTCGACGCACACGAAAAATACACAGATCCCTTGCCATAAGCAGCTTCACTGTAAAATGTCGTAGTGTATTATTTTTTATGTATATCTGGATAGCTTTTTTTACACATTGAAGTATACCAGTTTATGGTTGTATGGCATGCGTCTTCCTAATAAAAGGGGTGCCAGACTTCCTCGGAAAGATGTGTGAAGTTAGGGTAATAGCGATAATCGATGAAAAGTTATTATTTTGTATTTATTTCGACGCCAGGACAACAGTATATCAAGGAAGGTTAGTACGATGAAACAAGCTTGATTCATAAAAATATACCTTGGAGGGCCAAGTGACAACACTGCGTTGTTTAAAGTGAACGGATCTTTGAAGTTGTATTTACGTATAAATTCCCAGGAACATTTTTGTTATAGGAGGAATTTTTTTTAGGTTTGTTAGATTTAGAAATAACGGAGCCTTGAAATAGCTCAGTCGGCAGAGTTACAAGTATTTACGTTTTGTTTTTTTTTTGTTTTTTTAATCTAGTGGTTTGAAATTAGGGATGTCGCGAACCACCCTAGGTTCGATTTCGAAAGGTTTCGATATTTGCGAAGCGAACTGAAGTTCGATTTCGAAAAATTTCGATATTTTCGTACCGACCGAGGTTCGATTTCGAAAAATTCGCAACTTTTGTCCACAGCGGAGTTTCGAAATCGAAAATTTCGAAGCTTTCACGGTTTCTAAAATTTCGAATTCGAATATTTCGAATATTTTTTTACTACAGGTTCGATAAATTCGAAGATTTCGAAATTCTTTGTAAAAAAAATTCGAAAACTTCGAACGCTTCGAATTTTTATAGACATGAAGTTCGAACAATTCGAATATTTCGAATTTCTTTTGGCATAAGGTTCGAAAAGTTCGAAAGTTTCGATTCTCTTTTAACGCTAAATTCAAAAAAAAAAAAAAAAGAAACTTTGAAGATTTTGAATTTTTTTTAATCCAAGTTTTCAAAGTTTGAAGTCCGATTTTCAAGTTTTTCTACAGTTTCAGTTTCAAATAACGTTTTCACGACTCACTTGTTTTCACAAAATCAAGTTTAGAAAAGTTAGGGTGTGATATTTAGATTCTGCGAAGTTGGTAAGGCAATTAAATGAGACGACGAGTGTCCCGGACGTGCTAGAATATTTGCCAGTGCAGAATTGTGACTGCCAGACCCCGGGGGGGGGGGGGGGGGGGTCTTTATCACGCAGTAGTGATTGCACGAACACACTGTTTTACGAGACTCATCCAGTTCGAAACGGCCAGGGGCGAGCAGGAGGTTGAGGCTCAGAGAAACCTTGAAGCGACCTGGCAAACTAGCTCGCCACCCCTTGCACGCTGGTAGTAATCCGATCCGGTGAAGTTTATAATTGTACTGGAGGTTTATTTTCTGGGACGGAGGAATCGCCTCGCAAAAAGCACAAAAGCCGACACAACTCAAGGTCGAGGAGCGTTCTACCATACAAGTGGCGTCGGAAGAGGAAAAACGGGGGGAAAGAGGGTAGCGGGGGGGGGGGGGGGGGGGGAGGGGGCTTTAGCCTCCTTCTCCCCCTTGCAGGTATTTCGGACTGTTAAAGAAAACAATACGGGTAAAGAGGGCGTGGTCGAGCTTATTTTAATCTAAAATTATTTATGCATATGTATAGCTACTGTCGCTCTTCACTGCATAAAAGGTTGCGTAGATGGTCATTGTTAGAAACTCGTTGTCAGAAGGCACTGCTCGTCACATGCTTAGTGGTTCGGAAGTTCAAAGCTGTCTTTTCGACCTAAACACCTGTGCCGATAGTAACAAAAAAAAAAAAAAAAAAAAGAATAAATGCGGGAATAAAAAGCAGGAGAAAAAAAAAAACTATCAAGAATTCGTCGGAAGTGTTCTATTCTTGCATATTCAGAGGTTCAGAACTTCGAAACAAGTTTCTTTTACCAAAATGTGTACAGGCTAAAAGAAATACGTCCCAGGAACGTCAAGCGAAAAAAAAAAAAGTTTTCTTTTAATGACGTGCTGAACTTGAACACTACTAGAAATCTTCTGCCATGAGTTAATTTATTCCTTAACGTGAAAAAACAATAAATATATTATTTTGTATTCTGCAGATGGCAATGATATGTACTGTCTGTGGTGTTAATTTAAATGCGATACCTCAAACAACTTAGACGAAAATAAATATCAAGTTTAGGTCATAATTGCATGCAGATACATGTTTGGACATTTCTTCGAAACTCACGTTGAATAACAATAATCACATCTTAAGACGGCACTTACCTACGCTATACATAGATCATTCTTAAAAAAAAGTATAACATATCTACCATAAATAGCTCTGGCTGCACCGTGCTTCAAATCTGGCACAAACGATAATCGTGAAAAACCCGTCGTCCGTCCTCGCCCCTTCGGGGATTTATTTCTTTAAACCTAAGCATGCCAGAACATTGAAATAAATGACATTGTCTTTCGTAAGGAACACAGCACCGCGTGTAAAAGTTCCAGAAAAAAAATTACGAATGTACCGGCCCCACTACTTGAAATCAAATGAAACCGTCCGCCGGTCTTTCGAAGTTCGACGAACGTCGAACTTTTACCCTAAAAGTTCGAAGTTCGTCGAACTTCTGACTTTTCAGAATTCGAAAGTTCGAAACTTTTCGAATTTTCTTGATAAATAAGTTCGAAAGTTCGAAATTTATCGAATTTTTTGGTCAGTCAAGTTCGAAAGTTCGACAAGCATCGAACCTTGCAGCGCAATAAGTTCGAAAGTTCGAAAAAGATCGAATTTTTTAGCGTAATAAGTTCGACGGTTCGAAAAGCGTCGAACTTCTTAGCTTAACAAGTTCGAAAATTCGACCTCCGTCGAATTTTACGATCTAGACAAATCGAAAAATCGAAATCTTTCGAACCTTTCGAACCGCTCGATTCGATCATCGAAACTTCGATTCGAAAAAAGTTCGCGGCATCCCTATTTGAAATACCTTTAGTTTTTAAGGATATAGCATGATGTATAGTTAAGCGAGCACAGCCGCAATAAATGTAGCTCTATACTCCGTAATTTAATCATATTTAAATATTGGCCAAACATACCAAAGAATCGCTAAAAAAACTTACGAAGGTTTTATTTTTTATTATTCGGCATTGTAACTGCTTTTATCAGTATTGAGTCAGTAACTCTTTCCTACGGTAAATTTTCGCCTATTAGTCAGTATGGCACATTTCTTTGACGGTGTTTCACGGTATTGTTTGACGGAACGGTGCCCTATCTTGTTTCCCCTCCATGTTTTATTTATCTTTTTTTATGCTCATGTAATTTTTTGTAAAAGAAAACGACATTCGAGAGTCAGCGCTGTGTATGCGTATTTCTTCCACTTCTCCCTGTGTCATTCTTTTTATTTTATTTGGTGTGTAGATTAATTCCAAAATAATTCTATAACGTTTGGGGGTATTGGGACTGAATTCTTTAGTGCTTGATGAGCTCAAAAATAAAGCATGCCTTATTTTTGAGCTCATCAAGCACTAAAGAATTCAGTCCTAATACCCCCAAACGTTATAGAATTATTTTGGAATTAATCCATACACCACCGGGTTCAAATAACAAACCTGCAGGTTTGTTATTTGATCCCGGGAAGGACATGTGACTCGGCAAGAGCCTCCTGTAAAAGCTTATATTAGAGGCTCTAACTCGGCTCAAGCAATTGACGTGGTCTTATCAATATAGGCTGGACGCTACAGTTTGCCACGCATTGCAATACATTACACATCTGTGGCAGACCGCGGCAATGTCGCTTCTTCTCTTCAAGCTGAACGCTGTCTTGAAGCGTCGGGAACCAATCTATCATTGTGTAAGTGGGGGTCACGGCGCACGCCGCTTGTGCAGAAATCATCGAGAAGCTGAAGCACCCGCCGCCGCTGATCCGGCCGTCGGTGTCCAAGCAGACGGCTCCGCCGGAGGCGCTGCATATCATGCGCCAGTGCTGGGCGGAGTACGCGGACATGAGGCCAGACTTTGACCAGATCGCCGACCGCTTCAAGACGCTCTACCACGGCAGGTGAGCGGGATGTGTGTATGGGTGTGTGTGTGTGGGGAGGGGGACACAAATTGAGTTTTATCATGAAGTTTTCGTAAATCGTTTCCGTTGTCCCGCAACGCTCTCCGCAACCGGCTACGCTAGCCGGGACTCTGCAGTCAATGCCATCGGCGCGCCGGCGCAGTAGCGGCTGCCTCGTTGCGGAGGGCTTAGCGGAGGGGGAAACGCGGTCGACGAAAACTTCCTATTTACACACTACTTCCTTGCGGAGAAGGCATGACACTTGGGGCCTGTAGATTAACCACCCAACGTAGGAGAGAGAGGGGGAGTGAGCGGTAAACGGGTATCTTAGCACATAGCGCCAAACCACGGCAGCAGTCATTCAGCGAAACACATTTCGTTGTGGAAAAATTTCGTGCTGTCAAAATTTGTTGTGTCAAAATTTCGAAGTTTACACAGCTGACCCACCGAATAATAGGGAGTTTTCGTAGACTGCGTTTCCCCCTCCGCTAAGGCCTCCGCTACTTCGCCTGCGCACCGATGGCCTTGACTGTTGAGTTCCGGGTATCGTAGTGGGTTGGGGAAAGCGTTCTACGAAAACTCCCTAATAAAGCATCGCTCCCCACGTGATCCCATAACGCTACGGTTTCTGGATGCATTTTAGGAATTATCTCGGTAATTAGGGTAATCGCGGGGAGTACACGAGTGTGTCGTGCGAGGAGGGGGGCAAGGGGGGGCTTGCCATTTTTTTTTTTTTTTTGGAAAACAAGGCCAGCTATTTATGCGAGAAGGGCCCACCTCGAAGAAAAAGTCGGTGCATGGCCCTCTTTATTCTAGAAAACCTATAGACCGTTTTATCGTGGGTAGCGCCATTTTGAGAGCGAGAGAGAAAAGGGGAAAGGACTACCGGCGCTTTCCCCCTTTCTGATTGTGTAGAAAGAGTAAAGGTCTCGGATGAGAGGCTTGGCCGGTGTTGGGTGTCTGCTGTGCCCCAACTTCTTTCGCGCTTTCTTTTCTGTTTTAGACTCGCAAACTTAATTAGAGCCACGGGCTTCGATGGCAACAGTCCCCCGGTCATCGGGACACCATTGCTCGGTCATAGGGTGCACGAATAACGACAGAAAGCATCGAACACCGCCCAAGGACCTCGTAGCTAGCATGGAATTCGGCAAGGAACGTGCGGCTGCAATGTTTTGAAGCTCCACCGCTTTCCGCATGACTGGAAATAATGAACCATTCATAAATTTTTGCTTGCAATAGGCCCATCTCAACGCAGCCGTTTTTAGTAATGAACAAGCGATACACGAAACGGGAACCTCAATTAACTTTTGTAAACACTCGAAGCTGCTACATATCGTTTTGCTGCGCTGCTTTTAGCTTGCGTGTCCGTGTTCTCATATTTCATTGTGGGTGAACGACGAAGACGTTCTAGATGTGCTTATATCGAACCGCAGAAAGCGTCAAAGCAGCCACGAATTATTTTACTTTTTGATGCAATATTTTGAGTACTAACCTTCAATTTCTATCACTGACACGTTCGCTGCCGCTGTTCCGCCCGTTGCCGCACTGGCGGATGCCATGACTCCAACAAAGAAACGTACACACTGGGCTCGAAGACGCAGATCGCAGCACACGAGCCTTACCCTGGCGCGACTATCCAGTGCTTCAAAGCGCCCAATCAACGGAAACAACCCAAACAACCCACCCGCGGCACTCCAAGGAGCGCTTTCGTCGGCTCTCTGGTATCGCACAGGGGATCGCTATTCAGGAAAACCGATAGAAGTACCTTTTCAACAATTTCTAGCCTCACCCGGCGGCGGAAATGAGCCTTCAACTAAGTATTGTAAATGATGAAATCGAGTCAGTCACCACTGCGAATTATCAATATTAAGATAAATTCAGTTACAAAATTTTACAAGCTTAAACAGCAATTATCACGGGAAAACTGGGACGCACCTTGCAAGCGTACCCCATGTTCATCGGCGGTACAGCGTTCGGTGCGCGCTCCATTCACAAGCTGTTCGGAGCACAGTCGAGAAGATGGTGTTGAAGAAATGTCTTTGCGGTTTACGAACGCAATCCACTGCCGCCAAGACCGGGGTCATTTGGAAAGCGATGGAGCTCAAAGACATTGCAGCCGCTCTCGCCTTGCCAGATTCATTGCCAGCTACATAGGTCCTCGGACAGTATTCGACGCTTTCTGTCGTTATTTGTGCACCCTATGACCGAGCAATGGTGTCCCGATGACCGGAGAACTGTTGCCATCGAAGTCCGTTACTCTAATTAAGTTTGCGAGTTCAAAACAGAAAAGAAAGCGCGAACGAAGTTGGGGCACAGCAGACACCCAACACCGGCCAAGCCTCTCATCCGGGACTTTCACTCTTTCTGCACAATCAGAAAGGGGGAAAGCGCCGGTAGCCCTTTCCCCTTTTCTCTCGCCCTCTTTCAGTAAAACGGTCTATAGGTGGTATTCACTGGACGCCATATTTGTGGGTGCTGCTTAGAGCGCATGCTCAGAACGAGCTCACATCAATAGGCTGCTAAAACCGGCACTCTTAATGGTGCGGAATGCACGTTGCAAAAGAACTGTGGAAGCTCGCCATCAGCACGCGCTCAGCATTCGCGCACACAGCTATGGCCGCCAGTGAATACTCCCTATATTTCGTTTCAGCTTCGGTCCGAGCGCCGTTTATGTTATGTGCCGAAGGGCCAATCAAACAGCGAAAGAGGCACAACGTCATGGCGTGCTCTCTGCAGGTGATAGGACCAGCTGGTATTCGCCGTCTCTCTGTGCGCGCTCTTCTGCCGGCTAGTCCTATCCAGCGCAGAGAGCACGCCATGACGTTGCGCTTTTAGTGCTCTTCGATTGGCCCTTCGGCTCACAACATCGGCCGCGCTCGGACCGAAGCTGAAACGAAGTATAGGGATTTCACGAAAGAGCTTGAAGCGTACTGAGCATCAACTAATTTATTTACACTATTTACATTATGTTAAATCTGGGACGTGACGAGCCGATCTTGTGGGTGCCGTTGTTCCTCAATGTCTCTCTTGTCTCGAGCGCCGAGAGAGGCCGTGATCGCGCGGGCACTTCTTTCACTTCTTTCGCGCTTCGCTGGGAGCCGCTACATGGTTCCCCCCCTAGCGAGGTTGTGGGTAATACGAGCGATGTGTGTGATGTGCTTGTGAACGAAGTTGCATCAATTTCTTGTAGCTCATTGTTTGCGAGATGTGCAGGCTTAATGCGGTCAATTGAAATTACTTCTATTCGGCCGTTGACTGAAAGCGTGAATGTTTTGTCAGTTCGTTGCAGCACTGCATAGGGTCCGTCATAGGGACGCTATAGTGGACGTCGCACCGTGTAGTGCCCCAGCAAAATCTTGGATGTGGGGAATGGGCTATCGATCCGGCACCGTGATTTTGTTGAGGGCTCTATATTCCCCGCATGGTCGCCAGTCACCAGATTTTTTTTGTGTCATGTGCAGGGCGCTAGACCACGCGCTGGACGATGGACGAATGAATCCGAGTTCCAGCATGTGTTAGAATTCATTTTTAGCGATTTTTAGCCTGTCCGGGGCGAGGCGGCGTGGCTTGGCCTTTGGTGTCGATGCAATGTGTGATGTTGTGTTTGACTGGTGCCTCGGTGTTGCATGGCTGCGTTAGCACTGGGAATTCCTTTAAAAGGTTTTCCCATGGATCAGCCATTTTGAGGGGTTGTAAAGTAGAATTTAACGATAGTGCCTTTGATAGTACGCAGCTCTGCGAAGAATTTGCGAGACCTACGTGCCCGTCCTTTACGACCATCCTCTCCACACACATATCGAGGACGTCGGCCCAGCGCAAACCGCGATGATACCAACAGGTGGTGCTGGTACCACCGATTATTTGGAAATTTGAAGCGTACTGAGCTTCAACTAACTTATTCACACTAATTACATTATGTTAAATCTGAGACGTGACGAGCCGATCTTGTGGGTGCTGCTGTTGCTAGATGTCTGTCTTGTCTCGAGCGCCGAGAGAGGCCGTGATCGCGCGGGCACTTCTTTCACTTCTTTCGCGCTTCGCTGGGAGCCGCTACGAGCTCATGGACGCGCGGCCGCCGGAAAAGGGCGAGGAGCAGCGCCGCCCGGTTGCCCGTATGGTGGCGCTGACCCACTTCTAGGGTAACTGTGATGTATCTGCTTATGCTATTGGCGACGTGAGCGATCGAAAGCGTCGCTGTGGTCGGCCCACCACAATTGGCCGAATGCTGACTATGACGTCAGGAACGGATGTTTGATCGACGGAAATAAGGGTAATGCAAGAACTTCAATTTTGACGGTGCTGGCAGTGTTGCTTTGAGAGCGCAATGATTTCAGGCTTCTACCATGCCTATTACAAACACCATCGTACTTGTTGTTCACAAGGTGATGACGTCACGAAAGGTAACCAAACGAGTGCGCCACCGAAACATCTCGCCGCTAATAGCAGATGGCGGGACGTGTTGGGAAGCGCGCGGTTTGAAAGAGCACGGGTCTCGGTCAGTCGGGAGCCATGATTAAAACGAACGAGTCGAGCGACTAACGGCTGCAGCTGGGTCTTACTCGCGGTACATCACACTTTTGGCGACGAGGTCGGTGAATGGGCACCACAAGGGCGAGTGAACGATGGCTACCCAGGGCAAGCTGGAAGAATTTAATGGAACAGCGTGGCCTTCTTGGGCAGAGCGACTTGGATTCTACTGCGAAGCAAACGGAGTGCTGGAGCCTACAAAGAAGAGGGCTTTACTGCTGACCCTTTGCGGAGCAAAAACCTACGAAGTTGTACGAGCGCTCGTGGCACCAAAGACTCCTGGTAAGGTCAGCTTCGACGAGCTCATGGCGACATTGAAGAAACACTACGACCCGCGGCCGTCGGAGCTTTTCAACAGGACGAGGCTTCAGCGAAGAGACCAGCAGGTGGGCGAGTCGATATCGAGCTATGTCGCAGCTTTAAAGAAGCTTTCTGCCGACTGCAATTTCGGAGTTCTGACGGCAACCCCAGCGGCGGTCACAGCTAGCACCAGCAACGCAGGTTCCGCAGGCGAAGCACAATCTCCTGCTCGACAGCCAGAGCTGAACCCAACGTTGCTGCCTCTCGAGGTAATGTTGAGGGATCGTTTTGTGTGCGGCCTGCGCGACGAACATTTACAACAGCGACTGTTTGCAGGAGTAAGCCTGACCTTTCAGAAGGCGCACGACATGGCGCTGCGGACAGAGAGCGCCGCACAGCATCAAAAGGATTTGAAAGCAGAGAAGTCCGAAATTCACGAAATCCAGAAAGAGAAGACAACACTTAAACACTCCACAGATATCATCGAAAAAGAAGATCATGCATCTGAAACCGAGGATGATTCCCCTGGAACTTCGGCAGGTATATACGAGCTTAATGCTGTGCGAGCATCAAGTGCATCGCCCAAGTTCATGATCAAGCTCAAAATTGAAAATCGAGTCATGAATTTTGAGGTGGACTCGGGAGCGGCCTGCACCATCAACAGCGAAGAAACATATTGTCAGATGTGGCCAAAACACCCTCCGAGGCTAGACCAAGAAGATGTGACCCTACACACCTGGTCAGGTGAAGGAGTGGAAGTGCTCGGCACAGCCGATGTCCAGGTACGACACAAGTCCAAGGACTACGTACTACCTCTGTTAGTGACGCGAGGAAGGGGCTGCAACCTGCTAGGAAGGAACTGGTCCAACGCACTAAGATTCCGAGTGAGCGGAATACACAACGTGGGTGCCAACGACAACGTTGCAAGGGTTCTAAGCACACACGACAAAGTTTTCGACTCCAAAGATCACCGGACACAATGGCCCACCTGTGCCCCTGGAGTTAAAAGAAGATGCCAAGCCACATTTTCTCAAGGCACGACCGGTGCCGTTCGCGATGCGGACAGCAGTGGAGGCTGAAATTCAGATTCTCCAAAATCAGGGCATCCTCGAACCAACTCAACACTCGGAGTGGGCCACGCCAGTCGTAGTCGTACGGAAAAAAGATGGCACTATCAGATTGTGTGGAGATTACCGTAGCACAGTCAATAAAGAAGCAAGGACAGCAGTGTACCCAATGCCTACGATTTCCGAGATACTAGCGAATCTCCAGGGCGGATCAGTGTTTTCAACACTGGATCTCACTCAGGCCTATCAACAACTGAGCCTGACTGCTGAGACTGCAAACGTGTTGACCATCAACACCACGAAGGGACTCTTTAGGGTCAAGAGGACGCCTTTCGGTACTTCAGCAGCTCCTGCGATTTTTCAACCATTTATGGAGACAGTGCTAGCAGGGATTCCTGGAATCGGAATATACTTAGATGACGTAATTATCAGCGGATCAACATCATCGCTACATCTGGAAAGGCTCAATATGGTACTACCACGACTTTCCCAAGCAGGCCTTCGTCTCAAAAGGGAAAAGTGTCGTTTCGCAGTTGATCGAGTGCGGTACCTCGGACACATCATTGATGCGGCAGGCATTCATGCTACCGACGATAAGCTCAAAGCCATCAAGGAGATGCCTGAGCCAACGAATTGCACAACTTTGCAGTCGTTTCTCGGCCTGTTGGCATTCTATGACCGATTTGTAGAAAATCGGGCAACCACTGAAAAGGAGCTCTACGCTCTCCTCGAAAAAGACGCTCCCTGGAGGTGGGACAAAAGGCACCGGGAAGCTTTTCAACAATTGAAAGAAGCCATTACCCAGGAAACGGTGTTAGCACATTATGACGAGCAGAAAGACTTGGTGGTATCATGCGACGCGTCACCGTATGGCGTTGGAGCGGGTTTAGCGCAGCTAGACAAAGACGGAAACGACGCTCCCATCATGTTTACCTCGAGAACCTTGGGAGATCGGAAAAGAACTATTCGCAATTGGATCGAGAAGGACTGGTGATTGTGTTTGCCATGCAACGTTTCCACCGATATCTTGCTGGACGTCACGTGACGGTAACCACCGACAGCCCTTGCTTGGGATTATGGGTCCGAAAGCTCCAGTGCCAGCGGTTCTGTCACCGCCCATGACACGATGGTGTGTCAAATTAGCTGCATACGACTACGAACTCGTCTACAGAGCAGGAAAGCACAACCAAAAGGCAGACGCGTTGAGCAGACTACCATTAACAGAAAGTGAAGATGAACCGCGACCGCCAGGGGACGTTCTTATGCTGGAAGCACTGACTAAGCCTCCCATGACAGCTAAAGACCTTGCAGACCAGACTGCTGTGGACCCCACGCTTTCTGAAGTTCTACAAGCAGTCAAGAGTGGAGATGTCAAGAAGCTAGCTGGCGAGCGTTTCACAGCCTACAAGATGAAGTCCGCGGAACTATCAATACACCGAGGTTGCCTAATCTGGGGATCGCGCATCGTAATTCCCACTTCTATGAGAAGTGGGAATTACGATCGCGCAGCTAATAGCCTTGGTAAATGCAGGACACAGGGGAGTGGTCGCCATGAAGGCTTGCGCCTGAAGTTACCTCTGGTGGCCGGGGATCGACAAGGAGATTGAGTCCTGTGTGGCCAAGTGCGACACGTGTCAGCGACACCAGAAGGTGATACCGAAAGGAAGCAGCCCAACATGGGAAAGACCGTCGACTCCGTGGGACACCCTTCATGTAGACTTTGCGGGACCGGTGGACGGAAAAGTGTTCCTGGTCATTGTGGATGCGTTCACTAAATGGCTTGAAGTACGTGCTATTTGGAGTATGACCTCAGCATCCGTTATCTGCGAGTTACGCAACGTTTTTGCGACATTTGGTGTACCACGAAAAGTGGTATCGGATAATGGGTCGGCTTTTGTTTCCAATGAGATAAAGACATTTTACCGCCTAAATGAAGTTTTGCCGGTCACAAGTGCGCCGTACCACCCCGCAACAAACGGTCAAGCGGAACGGATGGTGCAGCAGCTGAAGCAGGCACTCGCTAAAAGAGAAAGGGAGGAATTGAAGTGTTTTCTACCACAGTTCCTCTACAAGCAACATACCACAGTGCACACGGTGACAGGCAAGACACCAGCGTGGATGATGTTTGGACGAGAGTTGCCATCTCCACTCGAGAGACTGATACGCGTATCCAAGAACGATGTACAAGCGACAACCAAAAATCCACGCCAGTTTATGGTGGGACAATCCGTATGGGTTCTGAAGTTCCCAAGTGGACGACCTTGGATGTCGGGGGTCATCACAGAGCGCTTGGGTTCGCGGTCATGGATAATCCAGACAGAAGACGGACTAGTTCGACGGCACATGGACCACATACGACCAAGGCTATTAGCTGCGCGTCGGTCGAGTGATACACCCTCAGCAGCCTGGGGCTTGGACGTTCAGGCCGAAGAGGTACCAGCTGACGCGATAAGTGCAGAAGGCCACGAACTGTCCGAACCTGTGGTTATGCCCATCCGGACAGGAACGCGGGAGCAAAGACCGCCCACAAGATACGGGATCACAGCCAAGTGAGGGGAAGATGTGATGTATCTGCTTATGCTATAGCAGATGGCGGGACATGTTGGGAAGCGCGCGGTCCCCGCGTGCTGGAAGCGCGCGGTTTGAAAGAGCACGGGTCTCGGTCAGTCGGGAGCCATGATTAAAACGAACGAGTCGAGCGACTAACGGCTGCAACTGGGTCTTACTCGCGATACATCACAGTAACTTACAGTAGCATGGATATGCTCCGCCTGAGGAGCAGAGTATCGCTATGGTGCCTCCAGGGCGGCCAGGTTGAATCCAAGGCTGCGCTGCGGAAAGCGACCATCGCTTCTCCAGAAGAACGGAGGCTGTGAGGCGGCTTGCGGAGCAGAGAAGAGATAGTGCGGCGACACGCCGCGCGTGTGCTGTCGTCCCGTTACTTGTCTCCTGTTTCTCTCTAAGCCCTCGGTAAAACTCGTGTGCCTGGAGCGCGTCTTCAACTGGAGTTTTTAGCGTCCTCTTCTGCCCATATAGCAAAAGTGGCCCTGAAATGGCAACAAATGACGTCACAGAAGCCGGAGTGTCATCCTGTTTCATGTCGCGATCCTGGCGGTTGGTCGCAGAAATGCTGACGAAAATCACAAGCGAATGCGAGTGTAGTTGTCGTCACAGCGTCCGAACTTCTGGTTGTTGAAGCTTCCTTGGACTGCCAGATTCAAGAGTGACCTGCAGCAGAACAGACGACTGCAACATCAACTACCACTGCTGGAACACCACAAGGATCACGACCGGCGACAGCGTGACACGTCTATGACGTCATCAGACGGAAATTCAGGGACCCCTTTTTTGGACGCGGTAAACACACCAGTTGAAGACGCGTTCCAGGGACCATAGCAGAACGGTCACGTATCACTCCGCGAGCGTCGTAGGCTCAAGAAACGCGATCTTCCTCCGTGTCGTCTGTTTCCCAGACTTTGGAAAGAGGTTTTAAAATATCACTCTGGTTATAAAGCAATGCGATTATACTGTACCCAGCGGCTACACATAATGTTCAATGGCCAAGAAACCTTACAGTTTGTTCGAATTTAGTGCAATATGTATATTTTGCAAACGCAAAGCGAGAAACACGGTCCGCCCGAAGCTCGCCACCCGCAATGTCGCTTTCCCTGATGGAAATTGGATTCCGCTCGGCGCACGTGGCCGCTTCTCTAACAATACGGAGTTGGCGGCGCTCGGAAAAAGAACGCAATACTCTGGCTCTGCAAGAAGAGCCTATACAGTTACTCTAGGGTAACCTAAAGCCCTTTCATGTCTTAAAAATAGCACAAGGTGCGTCGATGCACGAGGCACGTGCAACGTGCAGCCCTTGGGTAGATCATTGCGACACAGAGCAGCACAGAGCTAGGCTTCAGACGCCATGTTCTCCCCAGGAGTGGCGCGCGGAACCTGTCTGGAGCATTTCCACAACAATGAATGGTGCCACTTCTCCCAAGATAGAGGGGTTTAGGGTAATCCTTCAGCCAGCGCCACCAATAAGCGTGGTGGCCTCTACGCGAAACAACCACAAACCACACCGAAGAGAAAAAAGCAAGAAGGAGGCTACTGGCGGGCATAGGTCGGCATTTCCGAACCCACTCACTCACCATCACATCACTAATTACAGCAACACCAAAAGTCACAGCCCTTCACATCACAAAGTACATCGACGTCCAAAAGTCACAGCCTTTCACATCACAGAGTACGCTGACGTCTAAAAGTCACGGTCTTTCACACCACAAAGTACACCGACGTCCAAACGTCACAGCCCTTCACATCACAGAGTACACCGATGTCTAATATTCACGGCCCTTCATATCACAAAGTACACCGACGTCCAAAAGTCACGGCCATTCACATCACGGAGTTCAACCGGACAACAAACTCATCCCCATCACGTCACCACAATCTCTGAACTCACAAAGTCATTCACCGTCACTTCACGAATCCGTCAAGTTCACGAAGTACTTCACCGGCCATCACCGCCAGCTCTGAATTCACAAAGTCGCTCACCGTCACATCACGAATCCGACAGAGTTCATGAAGCATTCCTCATCCCATCACCGCCAACTCTGAATTCACGAAGTCGCTCACCGTCCCATCACGAGCTCATCGAGTTCAGCAAGTCGTTCCCCTCACGTCCGTGAACTGATCCCGTTCATGAAGTCGTTCGACCGGTTCGACTTCACGGCCCTTCACCGAGTCACAGTCATTCACCGAGTCAGCCATTCACCGAGTCACCGAGGTCACGGAAAGCGGCGTCGGCCCCTGCAGCCGCGGCCACCGCCACTGCCTCCGGCTCTCAGCCATCCTCGAAGTTCTTTCGCAGCGGCGCTGACGGCTCCAGATGTGTGTGTCAGTGTGTGTGTGTGTGTGTTGGGGGGGGGGGGGGGGCGGGTATTGGGCTGGGCCGGGCGACGCACCCTGCACTTGTCATTTTCTTTGTTTAGCTTGTTCCCTCTGGTTTTAGTTTTGTTGTCCCGTTTCTTTTATTTTCGTTTTGTTTCGCGCATTCTTCATCGAGCGCGCATGCTGTGGAGAGCGAGCGGCTTCTTGACTTCCCTGCTCCGAACTTGTGAGATAAGGTGCTTGTTTCCGGGAGAGTTATTAGCCCCACGGATGCCCAGAACCAAAATGGCTGCTGGTTTGTGGGCGAGCGGTATTACGAAGGGTGGCATCACTCTAGCAAAGCGCACATGAAGGCTCCCTAGACTTCGCCTGGTTGTCGGCGTTGTGATTGTGGAGGGACCCCACCTGAAAACCTTCTGGCCTGTCCTCTTTTTTACCTTTTGTTGCGGACGGTTTTTTCTACGAAAAAAAAAAAAGAAGGCGCTTATAGTTTTGCCAACTACCGCTCGCCGAGGGGGTAAAAAGGAGAGACAGACACGAACCTGCGTGCACGATTTTTGTGAAACATCTTACAAATATTAATACGAGTCCATATTATATGAACGAAGACGTTTTAGCGCATTAGAGTTTAGCGAATGGAGATCACATACGCGAGTCGACGTTTAGGCATTTGTAGGGGCGGAAAACTGGGCATCCAAACAGACCGCGCCAGGTGGTCTGTTCAGAACGATAGCAAGGGGTGCTTCGGTATAGTTTGAGGAAAATAATATGAACTCAAGTTCGAGCGTCCATCGCCAAAGGTTCGGCAAGCACGAAAACAGGACAGCGGCGGCCTTCATTTTATCTATTCGGTCAAATGAACGCCGCCATTCGCTAAAGTGGCATTCGATGAAACGCCGTGGGCCAGGTTTCGCTCGCTAAACCGTCGTTCGATCAGTACAAAATTGTTCTGTGTATTTTGTCTTAATAATTATGATCCATGGCAACCAGCCTCGTTGCCTACCTCACTTTACGTCGTAAAATAGCGCGTTGATGTCACTTTCATAAGAGATACCATAATAACGCAATACTTCACAACCAACCGCTGAATCACCCGTCTAATATTTTGTCACGGATTTCATCATATATATATATGAAGTAGACATTCCAAAACAAGAGTCATCCATTCCCAAAAATTTCAGTGGACTGGAACTACCTTCCCACATCTGTTGCCACAATTGCCACTTACTATATGTTTAAAAATTGCCGTAAATAATCTATACAGCTCAGACTGAGCTCCAAAGTGTACAGCTTTGTTCTGTTCTCTTCTAACTCCCGCTCACCTCTGTAGTGCTGATGGCCCTGAGGGTATGTCAGTTAAACAAATAAATAAAAAAAGTAAGTGCCTCGCCTGAAAAACCTCTTAAAGAGGTCGCCTCTTTAAGAGGTTTGCAGCTTGCCGAAGCAATGAAATCTGTGTTTTATTCGAACCCGTTGGTCAGAGTACACCTCATCATTAATTAAACCACTCATTGGATCATTCACCTCAAAGCAATATGTTTACTTCTGAGCGTGTTCGTGTCGCTCATCCTACTTTGAGCGAAATGCAGTCGAGATAACTAATGATGGCGCTCGACTCCACTTTTCTCAGCTTTGAACCGAGGCGATCGGCGCGCGACTCACGCGCGCCTCGCGCTCGTTATTTTACGCCGGGGTTTGGCTAAGCATAGACTCGTATTAGATGTAGCGTACTGTGTTTTCGGAGTTCATGTTTGAATAGAATCGGAGCGTGTTTTTAGGAGTTTATTTTGTAGCGTAGTCTACACTGGCCGAGGCTGAGCAGTTTCGCGTGGCTTCTGGCGAGCCGTGCTGCGTATGCGCGAGGAGCAGTGACGTCACACGTGTCAGCACCGACTGGCCTACCTTCAAACTTTACCACAGTTCGACTAAACATCTGTTGGACAAAGAGTCAATCATTTGCTAAAGTCCGACGGGGCGGTGTTCGCGAATATAATAGACTCGGAAACTTGATGGGACGCAAGTTCTTGAAGCGGGAATCTCTACGAAGCGTTTTATTAAAGGACAGGGTCTTCTAGTTTCACCCCTTGACATTGCTTTCAGTCAGGATGGCACGCGCTGTGCGATTGATTGGGAGCTAGTGCGCCACTTTCCGCGAGAACACCAGTAATGCAGGCGGCTGCTACCAACGGAGAAAACTGCGAATGACAAGGTCTAAAGTATCTAGACTTAAAGGGGCGGTGCAACGATATTCAATTGGAATGTTTTTGACTTTACACGAGCTTACTGGCACTAGTGGTTCTCAAGGATACTCGCACGCAACACCACTGGCCAAGAAACTCCTTTGTTGCGCTGTAATTTCGAGGACAAAACCGAGCGTTTTCATTCAATCTCTCCTTCGCAAAACCTGGTAACGTAGCTGGGCGGTAGCAGTACCGCCCAGTGACGATATGTGAATGCGGCTCATAGATTGGACACGAGCATGGCGTGGACACTCGATTTGGGCTCGTGATAATCGATAGCTCGAGAAGCATTCGGGTAGTGCCCTGCGTCCAATCGCTGCAATGACGAAAACAGCCGAACCATAACAATTTCTGGAACGCAGCGCGTGTCCTGTGCCTTGCCAACCCCAGCGCGTGGCTATGATCAACACTGGCGGCATATAATCGGCTCCAGATCACGTGGCCGCTTGTTCTGGCTGCGAGTTGAGGGGTGAACTTTGCTCGTTTTTCTTTATTTTTTTCTACCACTTCGATTGCGTGTGGTGAAAAACGAACGGGCAATTTACAGGTCATTAACGCCAGGGATCCGTCCTAAGCGGTATTTGCGCAAAATACAAAAATCGTTGCATCGCCCCTTTAAAAATGAATTTCCTAACGTTATACTCACATGACGTGACGTGAGCATGTAAAACGTGGTGCTCAATGGCACCTCATTTCACATCATTTTTCCACTATATTTTATACACCAACTCGTGTTTACAAACAAACTGGAGCGCTCCTAGCCGACGCCACCGGCGCCGCGCATGCGCGATGGGGTGTGGGCAAGAAGCTCGCCGCGTCGCCGATAAACAAACCATTGAATTGCGTTGTTGTCGGCGGTGGTGTGAGTCCAACGCAGGTTTCTGCGTTGGAATTGTTGATTCTACGTCTTCCTGGGCAATGCCTGACTACTTGAGCAGCCTCAGCGAAATTACTGAGGCTCGCTATACCACAAAACTTCGCGTGAATAATGTGACATGCGGCGATTCATTCCGCGTGGACGCCGCAGAGGGTACGCTAAAGCCTGATTCGCATGATGAAATTTCGGTCGCAATTTTCAGTCATGACGTCGCTCGGGTTACAACAGCGTGAACCGTAGCTGAGATGTTCAACATCGATACTGAAAATCGCAAGCAGAATCGGACCAAGTGAATGAGGCATAACAAGTCGTTGATGGTCACTGGTAACAGCGATCAACATCTCCTTGTATCCACTGTTTACATCGAGCCTGCTTACCAATTTTTTAGGCCTGCACTCACTTCTTATCGCAAGTACCGGGCCAACATTTGGTCCACGGGCCGGTGTCGTCTAAAAGAGCAGACGACGAGCAGAAGCCTTTGAAAGAGCAGACGACAGTTCGAGCGATCAGGCGGCCGTTCGATCTTCAAGACGCACTGAACGTCCGCATGCAGGCGGTCCCAGCAACTTGGCCGTATTCCCGCTTTCATGACGGAACAAAACAAATAAATCTGATGACAACAAGTATCCGTGAATTTAACCCAAACTGCTTCCCGCCCAAGCAATCGTGGTCCGACGGCGACTGGTTTTCCATTTTCACGGCACATATCCACGTTCTCGGACGAACCGAGCACATGAAAACTGATCTTCAAACCTTTCTCGACTCTTTTGGTGCAGCCCCAGTCGCGGCGTTTTGACGAGAAGGCAAGTTTTTGTCAGGTTTTTTTTTAATACAACCCTTGAATACACGTCTCACATAGGGACTTCCGCCTTCAGCCCCAGACCGGAAGTGCGCCCGACGTGCGACCATCGCGCCGTTACGTAACAGAGATGAGTTCGTTGGTTCGTGTATAGCACTGCAGAACATAATTTCGGCGAAATATTCGCCTATACATGAACTCATCTCTGTTACGTCACGGCGCGGTGGTGGCGCATCGGGCGTAACAGAGATGCTCCTCAATACAAAAACCAAAAGGCTCCTTAAAACCAAAACCGACAGACTCCACACGTAACCCGTAACAGAGAAGAACAGGTCATAACGAGTCGACAAAGGACTTAAAAGGAAAAACCCGAACAACGAACTTTTCCCTACACCTGGCAAGGTCAAACTTTGTACCTACAGGTTGCCTCAAGCTTGAAACACAAAAGCACCAATCACAAACGAGCGTGTTGGGGACGAATTAAGTAAGTGCTTATACTTCCTTTACACGTCTAAGGGCCGGTTGCACCAACGTCGCTTAGCGCAAAGCGGAGCTTAGCCGGGAACTTAAGCTTAGTTTCGGTTTCGTTCGGTTGCACCAAACTCGCTTATCGCTAAACCTAGCACTAAACTACGCTTAACTTAAGCGCCCAACATTGGGCGCTTTGCTTCTGGTTGTTTCTTAATCCTGGATTAAAAACGTGGCGGCTGGTTTGTCACGGTCGACGCGGTGGACGAAATTGGTTGTGCAAAGTGTTTTAGGCTACATCAGCGTGAAAGTCTCGACAAAATGACTTTCGATTGTGACAAGGGTGCAAGATATTGTCGCGTGAAGTGTTTATCGACCCCTGTTTTCAAGTTGGCTCTCCACTTTCAGGGCGTGTTAGCCCTAACCGAGAAACGTACGGAGCTGTGGGGCTCACGTCTGTATTCCCGTTGGTTCTTCTGTCAACGAGCTTATTCGTATGCACTTACTAATTTTCGTATACACTCCGTGCGGGAACTATAGGGGGCGCTTTGAAAAACGCGCGCAGCGCCGCTAGCGGAGGAGCTGGCGTTCGACTGTGAGGCGCGTTCAGCAGCCTGCGGCGCCTTTTCGCATGCCAAACTGTGGCGGCGGAAGCGCGCGCGGACGAAACTTTTGCTTTTTAAGCCGATAAGTTGAGGGTGACGTTGCATGAGTGCTGGGGCAGAAGGGCATTTAGCTGTTCTCCACTTCTTATATATTGAGTTTGAGTCGTTATTAGGGGTAATTTCTCTAGTTGCGGCCGAAAAAGGAGTTGGAGCAATTTTCCGAAAAACAAGACGGCCGCCACCGTAATTGCTCTCATTGGGAAATTTATTTCGCTCGTCGCTATAAACCTAGGACTGCTGGAACGATGATATTTGGAGGCGAGTGAGATGTTCACTAAGTTTGTGCACGAAGAGTGCCAAGTTTCTTTGAGACAGCAGGTGTGAAAGTTATGTTTCTAACGAATAAAGAAATAAAGCTGTACGGGATATCCAATATTGGACCCAAAATGTTGTGTTATAGCGGGCTGTGCAAAGTGCATATTTGGGCAGACAGGTGCTTGGACTTGACAGTAATATGACACAGCACTTATTATACAAAAAGAAAAAGGTGGCATAGGGAAACCAGATGAAAATTTGGTTTAGGCGGCGTAACTCAATGGGAACCAGTTTTGACCATGAAAAGGCTGTCAAGAGAATACCACTGATTGTGGGAGGTGGAGACTTTACAGGTAGGAAGGGACTGGTGGACTGTACTTCCAATTGAAACAACTTTACGGAAGGTGGTTCCAAAACCGAGAAAACAAAGCTGTCGGCCAACACACGGTTTGGCCGCCAAGGGCTTTTGCGGCCAGCTGTTGTGTAATAACCTGTTGTGCGAGGTGCTGATTTTCGGCGCACAGCTACTTTGACATGACCGTCACTTGGCACAACACTTATTATAACAAAAAGAGTTGGCATAGCGAAACCAGGTGGAAATTTAGTTTGGGCGGCGTAACTAAATGGGGAACCAGTTTTGACCGTCAAAGGCTGCCAAGATAATACCACTCATCGTGGGAGGTGCACACTTTACAGGTAAAAAGGGACCAGTGGACGGTACTTCCAGTTCGAACCACTTTGCGATAGGTGGCTCTAAAGCCGAGAAAAAAAATTGTTGTCTACAAAACTCAGGGTGTCAGCGTTTTCACATCCAAAAGGAGGCTGATCCAGAAAGAAAGCACACCACATAAACTTCCATACTCAAACGTCGATTCTCCAGTGATTCCGAGTTTCATTGTTGTTTTCTTTAGATTTATATTTGTCACTTTGTTTACGGTTCGAATCTTTCTTCATGAAGTACAGATTGCGTGCCATACTTGTCCGGAAATATCATCGACACGTACGATGGGGACGAAACTTCTTTGGAGGTCATTCCTCCAACGAAATTGGCACTTCATACCCGCGAGTGTGGGATGGCATTTCAGTTCGTCCCATCGACGCTTACACATGTAGGCGTTACTGGTACGAAAACAAACGCAGAGCGCAAAGCGGCAGTGTAGAATATGTCAGCCGTGATGACACAGTGGCAGACATGATCGGGAGACCAAATTTCTCGCGTCGTACGGCACGGCTCCATCGTTGTCGCTGTCCCAGAAAACATCGGCGAGGTGAAAACTGTGAAACTTTGTCTCCACGAGATACGACGCATAACTATTGAAGCACTTAATGACGCAGCACAGGCAGCACTTCATGCTGTGAACCCAGCGCAACCGCACCACTCCGACTTCAATGCGTACCAACGTACGCGGCGTGGTTTCGGTTTCGTTTTCTCCGGGGTTCTCACTGCCTACCTTCGCTACCGGCCGCGCGGCGGCGCGCCAGTCGCGTCGCACGGAGTGTATAGCTGTAACGTATTGTTATTTACCACCTTGTTTATTTACACTTGCAGCGCGTATCCTTGAATCTGATCAGCGCGTTGAATAGTGGCAGTACATGATCTCGGCGATCAGCTGCTTGTCGACACCTCTGCCGTTTGCATTAGATTGCGGCGCTTTTAAGTAATAAAACAGCGAAAATTCAATTTCTTTCGTTTTCTGAGTTTTGAGACAATCTTCAGTGAATTTTTCTCATCTCGCGAGTAGAATCTTGGCTTCAGAAAACTGTATCGTTCCATAACTGCTTTTTTGGTGATCGCATTTTTTTTTTTTAAATATACTTTGCTTTATATCTTTCATTCGTTTCCCGAGAACGAGATACTGTTGTTTCCGAGTTGTGCTCTGTGATGGTGTTTTCCCTTTACTTTTGTTGTTTGTTGTCATTGTGACGATGGTTGATACTATATACCGGAACACGTTTTCAATAAAATTCAGTTGAAAGTTGCGCCTTGTTGTGTCCTCCGTAACTTTTTTGGTGATCGCGATTTTTTAGGAATATTTTGCTTTATATCTTTCAGTGGTGGTGACGACAAATCGTAACGAATACTATGCTAGATTCGTTCACTGCTGTATCGGGGCAGGCTGGGGCAGGTGATGCGAAGAGACGACCGTTCTTATCGGCACGATGTGATGTACTAGTGGGAGTTTTTTTTTTTTTTTTTCTGAATTCGACAGTGTGAAACTGAAGTCCGTTTGAGGCTGCAGCGGATGTTCAACGACGGTACACTGCAGTTCTGTCACCTTGCTGATAGCAACGAGTACCGTCGATGCAAGGACTCTTGACTTGACCTCTCGACGACTTCTATTCGAAGATTTCCGGGCATTTTCGCAGCTGCCGTGGCGAGTTCGTCACTGTTTTGAACTTCATCGGTCTCAGGCTTGACTTGGTTTTAGTAGTCATCTTACCTGCCTACTTATATCCATGATGTTTTGTCTTCAGCGATGTAGCGAGTAGAGTGTCCTTCTCGCGTTCGGTGAGATTTGGGGCCCCCGATGGCTCCTTCGCCTCAAAATGTGAGACGAAAACTACTACCACTGTCAAAATATCCTGTTATCAACCGATATTAAACACACAATCAAAGATGTAAAGAGCATTCGTGTTTATTTGAAGCTCTGACTTCTGTTATTGAAAGTTAAACGAAAAAATGATTGAATTTGGAGGCCTTTAATTTGTTACTCGCCGAAGAAATACAGCGAAAAGCAGACGCCGACGACGACTACTACGGCAGTTTTTCTTTTTTTGTTTACATCTCGTGATTCCTCTCCGCCAATCGTATTAGTCGCTCTGAGCGTTCCCTAGCTTGCTCTGTTTGTCCCTAGATTCCCTACGCAAATCCAGCGTTTAGCTAGGGGCGCGTCTGTAAAGCCAGCTTAACGTTGGTGCAACCGGAATTTAAACCCGTGCTTACCTAAGCTCGGTTTAGGGCGCTAAGCCGGCTTAGGAAAGCGCCGCTTTGGGTTAAGGTAAGCGGCGTTGGTGCAACCGGCCCTTAGAAACTAGGGAGTTGTGTGTGTTGTTCCAATAACTCCTGTAAGAATACCCGATACTCCTCTGTCGTCTTTGTGCATGCATAGTATCGTTATTGGGTATCGTTACCGAGCACAAAAACCGTCTACAAGAACTCCCTACCGTTTATCGTTTTTCTAGTGAAATTAAAGACGACGTTAGCAAGGAGAAGCAAGCTAACTAACCTCGAAGGGAAGGGAAACAGAGGTCGTCTTCGCTCCCTCAGCTCCCCTTGATAACCGGTGATTTCTTCAAGCAGACAGAGCCAGTGAGGACGCCTTCAGCGAACATCAAACATAGTCTTTGAGATGAATAGAGGCAGGTTCTTAATTTTGTTTTTGTTACAAAAGAAGGGTCATTTTGAAACAAGGTCTGGTGGGAAATGCAAGATGGGAGGACGGGTAAACAGCTCGTCCACACTTCTAGACGGGGAACACAGCCTGTCAGAAAAACTGGACATCGCCGGCTCATCTGACAAAAAGGGGCAATGCCAGGCTCTAAAGAGCGTGGGAAAGTAAAAGCTCTTTGAGTGAACCGACGATACGTACCCTAGAACAGCACAGCGACGTGCGTGAAAAAAGTTTAAAGGAACGCGGCAAGCCCGGTTGAATAGTTTTCCATGTTTTAAAAGTAAGAGGCTTATTCAGCTCTTTGCGCACCTCGTGTGTTTGTTTACCCCTCAGACGCACTGACGTACCGCTATTTACACCTCGTTTTGACCAATGACGGCGCGCGCTTTTCTGTCTCGTCTTCGCGCGTTCTGTGCACGCCCTTTATGTTTCCCGCTGATTGTTGTGATATTCTTCGTATTTACTTCTTTTCAATGGGTCACGATAACGTTCGCAAGCGCGGAAGACACGTGTTGGTACCCCTACTTGCACGTCGTATAAACACTTACTTCGAATTTGACTTCGACCTCGACCGCGCACCTTGTTTTTCATTGGTAGCCTGCTTGCAACAGAAGGATGACGGTGATGACAACGCAATCACGGTTTGCTTGTGGTCCTGTGTGATGGGCTCTCACTTCCGATCGAAGTGAGAGCCATTCGTATCGCTCCGACGTTGTTGAAAAAACTCAGCAGACCTTTGAATGAGTCACTTGCTCAGGAAAATAACGAGGAGACGAATGCCTAAGCGCTTATGTAAGAAGAGTGGTCTCGATTTCAAATGAAAAGCACTTTAGCAAAATGTGGCCGATATGGTTCGTATGCAAAACTAGCTAGCATAAAAAAATAGATAAATTCAGAAATGGGGACGGACTATCTGTCTCCCCCCTTGGAAAAGATTTATGTCATTTTATCAAGAATCTTTGAACACTCGTACTCCGCCTTCGCGTTCGGAGCGCTGTTCACAGAGTAAGGCTAGGCTGCTTAGTGGATTGAGTTTCGCCACGTGTTCGTCGCATATTTTCTGATGGGGTCCGGCTTTTACAGACAAGTATCGTGCCAGTAGCTGACTTTTGCTCAAATAAACAGAAACAAAAACCTCTTTAGTCAATATTCACGTTCAACGGAGATCGAAGAACTCTGTTCGTATTCCTAGAATTCAAGAACTCAGGCATATGCACGACTGTGATGAAACCTATTATCGGCAACAGCAAGCGAAGTTCCCCACCTAAACGCCTGAGAGCACGTAAAATTCTCTCTGCCTGTTATTGCAACGGACACGTCCGCGCGCTTTTTAGGAAACGTGGGCGACGAACCGTGATGCCAATCGGCTGCTTCCTCACATTTTTAAAATTATCATAATTCTCTGGCATATGGATAAAGCCCGTAAACTTCCGTGATTTTTCTAGAATAGAGTCAAGCCTTCCCGAGATCTTAGATGCTAAATAGCGTTTGAAAAAATCCGGAAGCGGCCGAAACAGATCAAATCCGGCGCACGCTTTTTCGTGTGGACGGATAAAAACGAGCGTATGCCGCATATTACCAGCATCAGAACATATGTAAGCATTATTAAGCGAGAGCGAGAAAACAAACATTGTATACTCGGTTAGGGTCACACCAGTACTCGCGTAAAAGCTCCGGGAAGACGGTTTTATTTGTGTTTCCTTGAGGGGTGCGCGCACGCACGCGCTTACAAAAGACAAAAACATGGGCGCACGGACGCACGCAGATGCAATCAACGCGAAGAGAAACTCTCCCGTGGCAGAACAGCACAGTGGCAAAACGACACCTTCCCCGGCTCCCCACACACAAGGACACACCCACCGAAAGGACGAGCCGCCAAGCCGCGCCGCGTAAACGGAACCCCACGGCCATGCAGGAGGCTCAAACGTCTGCCGCGCACAGACAAAGCCCACCTAACGTTCGCTAAGCTGCACGTGTACTACGCGACGCGGGTACGCACGCCCGCAGTATCGGGGCAGAAGCGCGGAGGCCCGCCAAACTCGTTGGAGTCGCCGCTGAGTCTGTGCCGGTCCAAACATCCCCCCCCCCCTCCCCCCCCCATCCCCATCTGGGAAGCGCTGGTGCCGCTTCGTCTGCAATACACAGTCCCCTCCCCATTTCCGATTTCGCGCTTAAGCCGCGCACAGTCGCACACGCAAAATGTCACATCCTCTCTCAAAGTCCTCCAAAGCAAACGCCCCTGCAGTTGCTTCTCCCAAACGTTACCAGACTACCCCTATGAATCTCGTTCTGGCCTCTAATAGAAGTTCCTCCCAAGTTTCTGCTCCGTCTACACTCTATACTAACCGCCACAACATGTTTGTGCGTGTAAGGGCACCAACATGCTGCAGACACTACCAAATGTCAAGTCGGCTATCAGTCGCGAAGAGTACGCACACGCAAGCAAATCCATACCAACATCTCCTGAGTCCTGACTCCTAGTTCACGAACTCAGTCCCCATCACATCACAAATTCAGTTCACGAATTCATTCACCATCACATCACGTATACACCAGAGTCACGAAGTCCTTCACCACTGCATCACGGGTGCGTCAGAGTTCACGAGGTCACTCCCCGTCACATCGCGGCTCCTTCCGAGTTCATGAAGTCACTCCCCTTCGCATCACGACTCGTTCCGCGTTCACGAAGTCACATCCACTTCACATCACGGCTTCTTCCGAGTTCACGGAGTCACGCCTGTTCACATCACGACTCCTTCCGCGTTCACGAAGTCACATCCCCTTCACATCACGAGTTCTTTCGCGTTCACGGAGTCACGCCCATTCACATCATGACTCCTTCCGCATTCACGAAGTCACATCCCCTTCACATCACGACTTGGTCCGAGTTCACGAAGTCATTCACAGCCCTTCACCATGACGCGGTGAGCGTGAGTGAGCGTGAGTGAGCGAGTTCGTGAGTGACTTCGCCGAGGTATGCTGGCGGGTAGAGAAGCGAAAGGGCGGAATGGAGGGAAATCGACAGAAAATGTTCTCCGTTCATGAAAAAAAAAAAAAAAGGAGAGCTTACCGCTAGGGCATTATTTGGCGCTACCAGAGAGAGCCCCTGCGCGCGCCGTCTTTACAGATCGTATTTACCCTTTAAAGCGGCCACGTTACTTCGCGATTTGACAGGCATTCTACAACAAAGGAGGCTATGTCCGGGGGCGTCCTCTTTTAAGTCAGCAAGGCGCGCCCTGGGCTTTGCTCGTACAGACCTTTTCATCCTCCTCCGCATGGGCGCTGCCATCTTGGAATCACGTGACGCGGCAGCCATTAGGTTGATTCAACTTGCTACTCCGCTCTCCCCTCCGCGCCTTGGCGAATGCGTTGTATTCGTGTTTTTCGTCGCGTTTCACCGCGCTTTCTTGTCTTACTTCGGAAACTGTAGTCTGACACTACTACTCGACGACTAAGACATCACGAGGGTTCAAAGGTGCTTATGAAATCGAGGTTTGTTTACTAATAGTGACGTAACATTCTCGGTAAGAAGCGCGTATATTTATATCGCACATTTAGGACCGGAAGGCGTCGAGAATAGTCAGCGCAAGGAGTCTAACTGTATTTCCTGAAAGGAAAGTTTCGATTACAGTTTTCAAAAGAAACTGTTATCGAAAACAGTTTCTTTTTATTATGTGAGGAAACTCGCGGAGGGGATAGACAACGAACGTTTAACTTGTATTTTATCTGAGGCTAAAAGTAATGGTACGTCAACATCAGGCAATTTGTTTTTTCATAATATCACACATACTTGTGTTTGAGGTTCTCAATCTTTTTTTGTGACGTAAACATTCGGTTGGTCGGTTTACCTATGAAGCTTAAAAAATTGTATACTGTGCTCGCTCCCATTTCGACAGTCATTTAAGTGATTTATTGGTTATGTTTAGATAACAAGTGGCATTTACTTAATTAATCTTAGCACAAAGGTCGAGTCTTCCCGCATAAAAAGCTACCACAGACACTTAGCAGTATCGAGTTTTAGGTTACCGTGCACAAAGAAATAACATCGTTTCTATTTGCAAATCCAAAACGCGGTTTGGGTTCGGCGCATGCGCAATAACAACAACGCTTTTTTTTTTGCGTATGCTGTTTTATTTTTTGCCTGTATCTGGAGCCCGCAATAATTGACGCCAAATAAAAAGAAAGAGCCGTCTGCATAACAATTACTTGTGTCCATGATTGTCGATGGCGAATAGAGGTTTACTTTTTGTGACCGGCGACGCCGAAATTTACAAAGCGAATCTGTTCAAACAAATAAATATTTGTTCACACAGGTCCGTGAAATGGTGCCTAGCACTAGAATTCAGCCAAACTTTCAGAGGTATTTCTCCTCCTGTGCCCTGTAATTTTATTTGGCCAATTTTACAGAAGGCAAATGCCAGATTTAATTTGACGGGACTGTCACTTATTCTTGAGTAAGCAAATGTTCATATAAAAATAATTTATTTCCTAAGGCAAATATCGTGAAATTCTGCTTATGAGTACTTTTGAAGGGTTGATAATTAAGAAATTTTCTACTCGGCCTGTCAAAACATAGTCGAGTACTGAGTTTAAAAAAATGCCGAGATGATACTAATTGGTTATATCAATTATCTGCGTCACCACACGATACGTTTTAGTCTGCGAAGTTCACTAAAGGCTGGGTGCCCACTAAAACCAAACAGTGGGTAGTAAACTCGCGAGTTCATCTGTTCTGGCTGATTTAGCACATTGCTAATCAAACTGTCGATATGCTTCTTTACATTCACCTGTTAGTCTCTTCATTAGTTTCTTTTTCTAAAAACTGGGGTCATCGGGCACGGCCGCAGACGACGGTAATCTTCCGTGTACATCAGTCACGCGTTTCGCAACCGACCATAATCAGATACACCAAAGGAGTTGGTCAAAAAGCCCGCAGTTTAGGCTAAATAAAATAACCTCGTAGTCCTCAAAGTGGTTCGATACCACTGTTTCATTGGTTGTGTGCTACAAAGAAAATAATCGCATCACAAAATTAAGCAAAAGCAACGTAAAAGAGCAACATAGCCGAGTTCACGTTGAAAACGAAACCAACCAAATTGAAGCAACCTAATGGGGCCGAGTGCGTCAGCGCCCTCTGTCCGTCGGTGAGGCAACTACTAAAATATGTAAGGGAATAGTCGCCTTAGATTAACAAGTTTACGCCTCCTTTTTTTCTTTTTCCTTTTTTTTTTTTTTTTTTTTTGCTGCTTGAATTTGTGATGCGTGACGTAAAGAAAAGCCTTCAGTGCCTTCAGCCGTAGAGTTATTATACTGTGCGCTAGAGGTTCAACTGGCGCTAGTGTGCTGCTGCAAATTGAAGCGGGCAGCAACCAGTCGAAGACTGACTTCCGGTAATGCATTTCTATGGGGAAAAGTGAGTGCATTTTCTCCCTGCGCTGGATTATAAGAGCAAATATCACGAATAATTCGTATATACAAATAGATTGGAACATTTCCCAGTCACGCAGACAGACTAATTGGTCTGTTGCGGCGTTTTTCTTTTAAATGCATGGCATTAAAAACGGTGTTAAAATGGATGGCGTCGTACATTTGTTTATGTAAGCTGTCCGACACTGTTAGCGCGAACACGGCAACGGCGCTTTTCAGCAGGAGGTAATACGAGCCAAAGCAATGAAGAGCACCTTGGAAAAGAAGAGAGACGTAAATAACTACGCAATAACACTAGGTCAGTACCTACATGTGAATGTAGAGGATAAAAATTAAGCCGATTAATAAGAGCAGTTTGCAATAAATAACGTTCGTTTTATTCACTCTGCTGCTCAATATATCCATGGGTACAAACGTAAGTTAGCTCTGGTGTTCAAACCTCATATCTGCATGCTCGAGAACATTTTGTTTAATGGGGAAAATCTAGAAAACTATACTCGCCCGATAGATGTATTACAATAATAAAAAGAAAAACACCTTTTATAGTGCGCGTACTCCTACCGTTTAGCGCGTTTTTCCCGCTAGTAAATGGGGATCATTTTCATTGACTGACGGAAGAACTTGATTGAAAAAGGGGTCGTTTTAGTGGCATGTATATCTCGCAGATTATTAATATTAGCGTCACCGAGACGTTGGCTCCCCTTAAAAACGTCCTTCGTTATCTTCGACTCGTATTCAAGTCAAATTCGCCGCTTGTCTTTATACACTTGCCGTGGAACATAGGACTGAAGCCGGAATATTTTAAATTTAAACATCGGTCAATGATCAGGAAAAAAAAAGTGATCAGCCGAATTTTATGAAAAGAAAAAAAAAACTGTCACGAAGAACCATCACGTTAATTTCCCCGCCGAGATAAAGAAAACACTGTAACTACTGCAGTGTCAATTTTGTAGCGTGAATAAAGTTTCCTCCTATGCAGTACAGCACAAGAAAGTTCATTTCTGTTATTCTCCGGCGATGAGACAAAATGCACGGGAGATTTCCCGTAGGAATGTGCAGGAGAACCACAAAAGTGGTCTGGTTGCTGAGTGCTTCAATGTGGATCCGGATGTGCCATAGACACTAGCGCTAGTCGAACCTCTTGCGTACATGATGATTACTCTAAGGCATGTTGCTGCTGCCGCGCCACCTGCATCGGAGTCTGCTCAAGCGCCGCGCGAAAAGTGCTCACAGTTTGGCAATTTAGCCTCCTTCTTCTATAGAAGCAGCTCCCGGCATTCCTTGCGGTGCAGCAGAGGGCGCTGCACGCTTTGCGAATATGAAACCCCTTGATGCGTTTCTGTTTGCAAGTAGCGTCAAATGCGCCTCGTGCAGTACAGCATGAGGCGCATGCCTGGTTTAGCCCTTGGAAGTAAATGGCGGCGATTGGCTCAAATAAGCGGCCCTTGGAAGCGAATGACGGCGGAGCGATCGCTCGTGACACTTGTCTAGCGCTTTCCGACGACAAGGATACTTGCAAGACGCGCGAAGCGCCAATTTTATGGATGGACGTTTTATGCGAAAGGTATGTTTCGTTCAGTGGTGTCATTTCATTTTGCCCATCGGAAACGCAGGAAGTCCAACATCGTGGAAACGATGTTCCAGATGCTCGAGAAGTATTCGAACAACCTGGAAGACCTGATCAGGGAACGCACTGTTCAGCTCGACGAAGAGAAGAAGAAAACCGAACAGCTGCTCAACCGCATGCTTCCCAGGTAGGAATCGACGAATCAAATAAGAAGAAAAATTAAAGAAGCTCGATCATGTTGATACAGACAAAGAGCGGTAAACAAATATTGTGCTGAGTGCGAAGTGCTACCTCGCAGAGCCACCTCGGAGAAGCTAACGTCACGTGACTTGAAGTAACGTGACCTGTTCACGTGGCATCGATTTCTCCGCTAAATGAATCGGAGAAATTAACCTGACAGATGCTCGTAAAAGCTGTCTAATGGAAATCGGTTGATAAAACACATTCTATGTAAAAACGTACCAGCGACCTTTATATTCAAAGTTTTATAGCGCATGAAATGCAATCTCTAGTAAGCGACCCTTTAAATTTATTTTTTCAGAAAACATGAAAAAGCCCTTTGGGGGAGTGAACAAAAAATCTCGTTTAAATTCCCCGTTAAAAGAGAGTTTTAGTAGATCATTCCCATGACTCCGATAACGATACCCGATACTCCTCCACCGCCTCCCTTGCGCATGCATAGTATCGTTATCGGGGCTATCGGAGGTATCAGAACGATCTACTAAAACTCTCTAAAGTTAGAGGGGAAATCGACGTCGCAGTTTCAAAACGTGGTGTTGTGTGACGCTTCAATTCCCCCCCCCCCCCCCAATTTAGCGCATAAATTAATTTCTTATTATCTGACATTACGTGGCAGGGTGACGTCATCACGGTGTCAAGTCGCGGTGCCGCACTTAAGGCCCGGCGTCACCGGACCTCAATTTCCTCGTGAAATGTAGCGGGTAAATCGACGGACAGACGGACGTACGGACTGACATAAACACGGAGTTTTAATATATAGTTTCGATGCTTCCGGTAAAGATACAGAGAACAATACGTTGCAAGCGCAAATGCGTCAACAGAGTGTCGGCTGTCGTCATCAGCGAAATCGGAACTGATATAAAGCGCCTTAATTTGTCACTAAGGGGTTTCGTTAAAAATTATTTTATGCTTTAAAACTACCTCGATGTTTAGCATTTCGACTCAATACGCACGATTCCAGGACCAAAATAATTCCCATTCCGACTGAATGGGATATTATACACTCGGTTATAAACTGAATCGACCATACGGCAATTTCCTTATGGCGAAGCAGGACTTCAGCTTAAGTGTGCGTCGCCAACGCTGTCTTTTATTTTGCACTCATTATCTTTTATTTCCCGCCGAGTGGCGGCGCAGTTCCGTAGCTGAAACCTTGAAGGCAGGCCTGCCCGTGATTCCCGAGAAGTTCGAGGAAGTGACGGTCTACTTCAGCGACATCGTGGGCTTCACCACCATCTCGGCCTACAGCGAGCCCATGGAGATCGTCGATCTGCTCAACGATCTCTACACGGCCTTTGACTCCACCATCAATCATTACAACATATACAAGGTGAGCCCAGCTACCGTGCCTGGAACACGTGTTCGACAGGCGTGTTTAAGGCCTGTTCCCACATGCAGCGGAGCGCTACAAGCATAGCGCTTACCTCGCGCTAAGCGCGTGCTGATGGGAGCGTTCACCAGCTTTGTATCGCACCGTCAAAACTGTTGCTCATGGCAGACGATAAGTAGCTGACGGCACGTGAGGAGCGCTACATCAGCGCTTCGCTGCATGTGAGAACCGACCTTTAGTGTCCTACACCGCTCTCATTAGGCAAAGGAGTTTCAAAGGTGACAACGAATTGCGTCACAGGAGCCGGCTTGTCGTGTTGTCTGATGCCGCGACCCTTGACGGTCGGTCGTAGAAGTTCAACAAAACAAGACCACAGAGAGCAGGTGTCGCAGCTATTGCCGCTGCGTCCCAACCCGCTGTCGCAAAAGCTTCCTTGACAGTCGAGCTGCGAGCAAGCTGCAGCAATACACATCTAGCCGCTGCTCCACCTCCGCTACTCTGCCACTACCAAGATCGCGGCAAGCAGCAGCGTTACACATTTATGACGTCATCACCCGGAAATCAAGGGAGCACATTTGATGTCCAAGTAAACACTAGTCTGAGACGCGCTCCTTGTGTCATAGTTCAGCTGAACCGAAGCTGAGCTGGGTGTCTTCACATCAGACATGACAATACACTTTTTTAAACCTCAAATCTTAAAACGGGTGTCTTCATAACACACTAAGCAATACACTCAACTAAATTTCAAACGATAAAACAAGAAGTTTTATCATATAAACTGAATAATTTTATTTGCATGGCACATGTAAGTTCAGTCAGTTCGAGTCACTAATGAGTCAGCGGTTCAGATAGTGAGAACACGACATGCATAATTGTTTTTTATCTTGCTGGTTAAAGAACAATAGAAAAAATAGGCTTAGGTGGCAGTGGTCCACGCGTCGATGAATGCCGCCTCAGAGATGAGACACCTCCTCCTCCCCCCCCCGCCAAAAAAAAAATTATTTTTTGCCAGGCGATTTAATACGCTGTCAAACGAATACCCAATCAATATTTTGCTACAGCGTCGCGTGTATTTTTCATAAAAAAAAAAAAAATGAAAGCCGTTTACAACTCCCTGTAACGCCGAATTTGAGCGCAGCTCTTGAGGAGGAGGAGGGAAAAGTACTGGGGGGATCAGTTGACCTCGGGGGGGGAGGGGTCACGTGACCTCGGGGGTCACGTGACGATGACGTCATCAGTGGTGATGACGATGACGATGCGGATGCCGATTACGTCATTGGCATCCGCATCGCCATCGTCATCATGACTGATGACGTCATCAGTGACGTCACTGATGACGTCATCGGCATCGTCATCATCATCATCACTGATGACGTCATCGGCGCGTGACCCCCCAGGTCACGTAACCCCCCCAGCCCCTAGGTCCTCCCGAAGGAACCCGAGGTCCTCCCGAGGTCCTCCCGAAGGAGCCCGAGGTCCTCCCGAGGTCCTCCCGAAGGAACCCGAGGTCCTTCCGAGGTCCTCCCGAAGGAACCCGAGGTCCTTCCGAGGTCCTCCCGAAGAAACCCGAGGTGCTTCCGAAGTCCTCCCGAAGGAACCCGAGGTCCTGGGGGGGTCACGTGACGATGACATCATCAGTGACGATGACGATGACGATGCGGATACCGGTGAAGTCATTGGCATCCGCATCGCCATCGTCATCGTCATTGATGACGTCATCAGTGACGTCACTGATGACGTCATCGGCATCCGCATCGTCATCGTCATTGTCACTGATGACGTCATCGTCACGTGACCCCCCCTAGGTCCTCCCGAAGGAACCCGAGGTCCTCCCGAGGTCCTCCCGAAGGAGCCCGAGGTCCTCCCGAGGCCCTCCCGAAGGAACCCGAGGTCCTCCCGAGATCCTCCCGAAGGAACCCGAGGTAGGAACCCGAGGTCCTTACGAGGTCCTCCCGAAGGAACCCGAGGTCCTCCCGAAGGACCTCGGGTTCCTTCGGGAGGATCTCGGGAGGACCTCGGGTTCCTTCGGGAAAATTTACCCATAATGCACCGCGCGGTTACGCCGACGGTGACGGCGACGGCGACGGCGACGGCGACGCCGCTCAAGCCGGAAACGGGCGCCTAAGAGCTGCGCTCTAAAAAGAAATGCAACTGCTGCAAAACGAAACCATAACTGGACTAGGGAGGGAGGAGAAATGTAGAGGAGAGACCTGACGGAAGGCACCAGGCTACACTCGACCGCGTGTCGTTTTTTTTTTATTTTTTTTTTATTTATTATTTATTATTTTTTTTTACATTGGAGCTGGTAAGGGCTGGTTTCCCCAGGATCATGTCCCCCGGAAACAAATGAAGACCCCGAACTCTGGACATCTACCGCCATCTATGAGCGACGGCGGCAAACCACGTACCTGGTACCTGGTTGCCGCCGTCGCTCATAGATGGCAGCAGCCTTTCCCCTTTCTCTGGCTTGCCTACTTGCGGTCGGCCGTTACTTTCCGCGGTACAGCTCCTCTGGTCTTCCTTCTTCGCCAGAGTGGAAAGGCAAAAAGCTTTTTTTTTTCCTCCATTTTTTTTTTCTTTTTTGTGAGAAGCAGACTGAAACTCGCCCGTCGCATGTCGCACGAAAAACGTAGACTCCAAGCTCTTTCTGCATGATGTTTGCGCGTTTTTCAAGCTCTTACCAGTTGGTATTCGTACAACGAGGGATGTCTTCAGCCAGGAGAAGGGGCGACGACTTGTCGACGTCTTCGCGCGAATCAGCATGGTGGTGCGGCGTGTCGGGTGTGCAACTCCTTTTTTACCAACGTATTTACAGCTTTTTACAAGTCACGAAAATAAGTTTCCAATTTTAGAGCACAGCTCTTAGGCGCCCATTCCCGGCTTGAGCGGCGTCGGCGTCGCCGTCGGCGTCGCCGTTGGCGTCGCCATCGGCGTAACCGCGAGTAACCCTCGTAACCTCGTGAGGGTTACGAGGGTTACGAGGGTTAATCTCACGAGTGTTACCCTCACGAGAAGCTCGAGGGCTACTAACCCTCGTAACCCTCACGAGGGTTACGAGGGTTACTAACCCTCGTAAGCCTTACGAGGGTTACGAGGGTTATGAGAGTTACCCTCACGAGGGTCACGAGGGTTATGAGAGTTACCCTCACGAGGGTCACGAGGGTTACGAGAACACCCTCACGAGGGTCACGAGGGTTACGACAGTTATTCTCATGAGGGTCACGAGAGTTACCCTCACGAGGGTCACGAGAGTTGCCCTCATAAGGGGTTATCCTCACGAGGGTCACGATGGTTACCCAGGTCACGTGACCCCTCCCGGGGTCAGGTGACCTGGGGATACCCTCCCGCCGAGGTCACGTGACGCCCCGTTGACGTCATCGCCACTGATGACATCACTGGCATCCGGATCGTCATCGGCATCATCACTAATGACGTCATCAGCAACGTCACTGATGACGTCACCGGCATCCGCATCGTCATCGGCATCGTCACGTGACACCCCAAGGTCACGTGATTCCCACAAGGCCACGTGACCCCCCAAAGTCACGTGACCCCCCCCTCCCCCAAGGTCCCTTGACCCACCCCCCAGTACCCTTCTCTACTCCTCCTCAAGAGCTGCGCTCTAATTCGGCGTTACAGGGAGTTGTAAACGGCTTTCATTTTTTTTTTAATTTTGAGTGTGTGTTTTAAATTACTTGCAACTTTGATTATATTTGGTGTGTTTGTCTGAACGCCATGTGACCACGGAATAGAAAGTGAGCGCGACTCAAACCGGCCAATTGTCAATTGCTATTAAAAAAAAAAAAAACGAATTTCGTGTCGCAAATTGTGTTACGGGTATTTGGGCTCTCACTTGTCATGTACAAATAAAACCTTGGCGAGCATAAAATCCCTGTCAGTGTCTCTTTAAAAAGGCACCAAAGTGTTTTTCTGAGATCCTCGTTTTGTGGTCATAATTCAATCTACGCGGTCTATACATCCTTACCAAAAATAAACCACAAAATTACATTCATACGCAGCCGATTTGCATATTAAAGAAGTGATCAAAGACTGCGACACTTACCATTGTCACACAACGACAGATGGCGTTACCGATCCCTGTGACGCCAGTGGGATCTGTACCCAAAAACGTCTATAGCCAAATTTGAAGAGACAGATACAATGCGCAAGATGTAGAAAGAAGGCCGAAACAACTGAGCATGTGGTTCTGAAATGTAAGAAGGTCAGTCCTGCCCCTCTCGAGGAGGCGACAGACGTACCGGTGGCCTTTGATTTTGCTGGAAAAGATGGAAGGGTGGGTTATAGAAGTGAAGAGGAAACGAAGAAGATGTTGTAAAGTGGGGATTTGGGCCAGTTGGTTCATTGCAAGCAAAAAAGCGCCGAAAAAATACAGGGACACAGACGAAGGGAAACAGGACAAGGCGCCTTGTCCTGTTTCCCTTCGTCTGTGTCCCTGTATTTTTTCGGCGGTTTTTTGCTTGCGAAGAAGATGTTGCAGTGATGGTGGACATTATATGCGGAAAATTGAACCAAATACAGCAAACTATAACACAGCTTGGGGACAGAGCGAAATTGGGTCTCTTTCTCGCGTGGCTCTGGTTCAAGGTCTCAGCTTCGTTCTCCAGTGGGACTGCAGTTAGTTGACGCCGACAAGGTTCCACCAGAGGAAAATTGGCGTTTCCCCCACAAGGAAAAAAGCAAAAAATTGTTTTTAGTTTTTTCTTCTTTTCTTTTTTTTTTTTTTTTTGTCCGGTCCTTCAAAGGTTTGCTTGGCAAGCACCTTCACGGCCTGGTGGTAGTTATACAAAAATGCATTGGCCTGAAACGGCAAAGGTAATTCTGGTGTTTGTTGTTGTTTTTTAGGCAAGGTGGCGCAAGCTACCGCCCATTATAAAGAGAGCAGCCGTTAGTATCAAAGCCGTATATCTAGAGTGTTTGGCCATTCGTTGGGAAGTATAGGAGACAAATGAGGAGGCGCCATTGGTCGAAAGCGGGCTGGGCGTGTTCCAGGGCATCTTGAGAAATTCGAATGTGGCCAACCAGAAGTCCGAAATAATACCCTGGCGGTGGTCGAGAGAAACAAACCTGATATGTCCATCGGAGTGACTCTCAATGACTGAAAATATGGTGCACGTGATGTTTCAATCACGGTCATCCAAAACTATGGTGGAAGGGTGTGACGAGCGGAACGATCGACATAGTCCGTACGCCAAGTGCTGAGGGCCGGGAATCTGACTTCCGAGCGGTCACACTCTGTGCGAGCAAAACAGAGTTGAGCGGCGCATTCATTTCTTACAACTTTCTACATGATAGTGATCGAAACATCACGTGCAACCTATTTTCAACCATGAAGGGTTACTACATTTAACTCTTACGCTCTTATTAAAACGCCCAAATCTGTTTCTCGCTACCACCACTAGGGGATTCTTTTCGGCTTCTTTTTGGCCAAGAGAACATGCCAAGTCGACTTTCTGCGCCTGGTGCACGCCCTGGTTCTGCCCGCGCCTCCCATTGACCAAACTTTCTGTGTACACAGCTCTGGTTAGTATCCATCAATCCATCAGTTGAACACAAAGCGCGTGATTGGATACGAGTTCACGCCGAACGCTGACACTGCCCTCGTGTCCAAAACATGCTCATTGTGCGTGATCAAGCAATGGCCGACAGGTGTTGGGGCGGGTTTTTTAAATGGGTCCATTGGCGATCGTTACGGTTCGCAAATGCGATTTTATAAGCTCTATCTACGGTGCCAGGAAGCTCAGACGATCATTGTTTTGCTCTGCCGTGAACTGTTTCAATATTAGTGAGGTTTAGGGGACGGGTTTCGCGCATCCAATGCGGTACGATGGGCCCTCCAGTACCAACTGCCCATGTGCGAGTATTCTGCGGCCGCGCATGCGCAGTTTGTGCCGGAGGGATCATCGTACTATATCGGATGTGTAGAAACGGTTCCCTAAAACTCTCTATTATTAGACGACGGAAAACCGCGGCCCGCGATTTCAAATAGGCTTCAGACCACTGGCAAGAAAATATTTTCAATATCAAGGTGGCAAGAGTGACGTCACGTTGAAGAGTTTATTACATCGTTGCTCTAGTCAGAGTCTCACGCAAGAGGTCTGCTGCTTCACGGTGTCGAATGAACTCTTCATTATCCTCTACCTCTGCCCTGGCTCCGAAGGTGGAGACGATCGGCGACGCGTACATGGTGGTGGGCGGGCTGCCGGAGCGTGTCCGGGACCACGCCGAGCAGGTGGCCACCATGGCACTGGACCTGCTGCACCTGTGCGGAAAGTTCAAGATCCGGCACATGGCCAATGTGCCCCTCATGCTCAGAATCGGCCTGCACACCGGTCAGCCCCCTCTCTCATTTTTGCGCTAAAATAATCTTTTTCTTTTTTAAGGCTGCTTTTATGTTTGCACGTATTTCGCTTTTCCCTGGTGCAGCAAAGAAAGAAAACTTATGCGCACTTGGCCAGTACATTGTCACTGAAGTGGATCGTATACAATATGCTCCATTTTATTGATGCTGATGAAAGCGTAGCCGTCTGTCTTTTATATATTACAACAACAACAAAAATATGCCATTTCGCGCCGCATGGTAACATATGTGTAGTAGTCTTTGATCCACAGAGATCAGCTACTCTTTCAGATCGATCCTTCCTCAAACTTACTTTACGCACCACAAAAGAAGGATGCCTCGGAACTGGTGTGCAGACCGACATGCACTGGCCGCACTGCACACTGAAAAAACGAGTACCGTCTTAATTCTTTCAATAGGAAAGTTTTGCAAACTGTTACCGTATTCCGCGGTAACGGTTTGCAACCTATGCAGCGACGTAGTGCGTTATCCAAACTGACACGCCAACACCTTGTTCAAACATTATCCAAAATGACGTTCAACTCTTAATGACCTTCCTTTGCATTGATGATTTGTTTGCTAGTCATCACGGCGAGCTTTGAGTAAGGCAATTTTAATACGAAAGCATTATATGCCCCATTGCGCGAAAATCGGGCGTCGTCTGTGGCGTGGCCGAGTGAAGGTACCAAAAATGACAGACGGCGCAAAGAGTAAAAACGCGTCAAAAATGCTCGGAATGACGTCAATTTTTTCAGGTAGGTTCCTGTAAACAGAGTTAAATAGTGGCTTTAAAAATAAAATTTGGTACATTACGGTGTGGGTGGGAGTCAAACCCGGGTCTTCGGGGTGCGAGACGCAAACACTTTCCCGACGCCAGGGCGGCTCACGGTTCTGGCTTACTAAAGGTGTGCCTAGTGCGTGAGTCATTGGGCACATGACGGCGCAGCCAATGGGGAAGAGGTGGCGCCAGGTCTTGAGTGTATAAAAACATTTCATCAAAGGTACTGTAATGGTTTCGCACTCCCACACATAAGCAGTCTTAAGTGTATCTGCCGAATTCGTATTGTCTACCATGAACAACATTTGTGATTTTATCAAACGAATCTCGGAAACGCGTGCTGTGAGCACACGCAAAAACAGTTTACACCTTTAAGACTATAAATCAGGTTACCCTAGGGCTAGCATCCTTAGGATCAGGGATGGCCAGTATTTCAAATACAAGTATTTGAAAAACGTATTTCAAATACTTTGTGTATTTTGAATTTGTATTTAATTACAAATTGGGTAATGTATTTGACTTGTGTATTTAAATACTAAAACGTGGGTATTTCAAATACAATTGTAATTAAATACAATTTTGTGGGCGAAAATACATTCCTCAAATTTATTGTTACTGTCCACAGCAGGAAGAAAACTACGTTCTGCACCGAATGCAGTGTCTCTCAATCAAGCACAAGCGTTTAGTGACTTTGTAATTACGGTGCTGGTCCAGAGCAAGAATAGGGACGAAATCGACGTTCATAGGCAGACTGGCTAAATAAGTGCCTGTGACAACTCGTGATGCTTTCCAGCCTGATTTCCATCCATTATTTTTCCTGGAACATTCTAAATGCGCGGGTCGTCCAGATTTTCATAACTGGTGCGAGTTGCAACATTAAAAAATTTTCTAGCTAGTGCTGCGCGTCTTGGTCGTCCCGGTTCTTTATTGGTCTATATTAAAATGTAATCGACAAAACAATCTGCTTGAAGCTCTGTACTTTTTTCACCTATTACGTCCAAGCTTATTACATTTTTTTGTGATTATATTTCTATTACGTTACTAGAGCCCCGCAAACTAACTCCCGAGTGTGCGATGCAAAAGTAAAATGAGATACCAAGAAACCCGTTGCAGGTGCCCTGAAATCGCTGACGAAAATTTTGAGGAATGTATTTGGAAAAGTATTTGGAGGACACCACATACATTTGGTTGTATTTGTATCTTGTATTTAAATGCTTTTTTGGAAAATATAATTAGAATTGTACTTAAATACATTTCTGACGAAGTATTTTGTATTTGTATTTCGATACATATATCTGCATGTATTTTGCTCACCCCTGCTTAGGATATTACAGGAATACTTTTGGGATGTTGGTGAGCACTAAAAATAGGATGCTGGCGATCTTAGCAGCATTCAAGGCGTGGTATTTTACAAGCAACATGTTAAAAGCAGCAAGCAACACCTGCAGTATAGACGTGCAGATGAACAGGAAACACAGACGCAATGACCACGTATGGCATGGGAATAGCGACCCCGTTGACTGCTTTACCGCCCTGTATACTGGACAGTGCAGATACCCTAATTTGAAGAAAACCATCTCTGCAACTACGAAGAGTACATTACGTTCTTTGCTCTTGTAAATATTTCACGTAAAGCATAGTAAATATAAGTTTAATCATCTATCTACAAGTAGAACGCAATAATACAGGTCATAATTATCTGACCTAGTCGCTAAAACAAGCTGTTTGAAGTGTGTTTTAGGGCAGTTCTACGGTGCGGTGTTCTCGCCCAGGCCGTGGAACCCTTTTCCACACCACGTTTACACCCTTCAAAATAAAGGGTGTTTTTCAAAGCAGTACCTGTTTTTCACGCAAAATATGGGTACTACTACTCGGAATAAAACTACTGGAAAGGTAAACCCATGTGTGTGAGTCTCTGCAACACCATTTTTACATTTTTAGAGTACACGCGCTTGACCGCAGGGCACACATGACTGTCAATATAGTGATCTCTAAACTGGAAAGAGATAACCCTTGAGTCTTGCTCAGTCGCTCCCAATGCACACAGCACGACTCGAGCATACGAATGGCATTTTCGATATTATGCTATAAATTGCAGTCGCTCAACTAGGAATTCGTTCCCAGCGAAGAGCACAACGCTGAAGGCCGATTCTCTTGAAAGCAGGCCACTTTTGCAACCGGCAGGTCCTGTGGTGGCTGGAGTGGTTGGCCTGACGATGCCTCGCTACTGTCTGTTCGGGGACACCGTGAACACCGCCTCTCGGATGGAGTCGACGGGCCGAGGTAACCTCCTACTCTCGCTGCCCCGCACGCGAGAACTATTTATGGGAGGACACAAAGGTAATCCTCACTTAGAGTATCGACACTCGCCGATTGTCCTTTGGGCATCGACTTTTCCTTATACCTAGTGTACAACGGGTTCAATTTTCGATAGTGGGCGCCATCTAGCGGCTGCCGGGCCAATCATCCGAGTCCGCCATTGTATGGGCAGCGTACATTGAGCATGTATCGGACACAAGGGCTGTGTCAGCGTTCGACGAGGAGTCGGAAGACAAGGCCTGCACATGACGTCATCGTTAGTGAATTCCCGACCAGCCCAAAGCGGCAGGCGCGCTGAAGCTCAAGGAGAGCCGCCGCAAAAGCGCAAGTTGCGTCCGTCTTGGCGTCACCGTGTGCTAGCGTCGCGTTCCTTGTGAGACGCTGCAAGACGCCAGGCTAGGCGGCGCTGCGCAGAACCACTAGTCATGACGTATGAAAGGGAAAGGGGCCGGCCTTGTCATTTTGTTCATATTGGCTGATGTGTTATTCAGGGGCTCTAAAGAAGGCTGATGAGCGGCGTCTCCTTCCCAGCATACCGGATTCATATCAGCCGAACCACAGAGAGAAAGCTGAGGCAGGCTGGCGGCTACCATGTCAAGTACAGGGGCGAGATTGTGCTCAAGGTGAGTGTTATATTTAGACTAAACATGTATACGACTAGGGTTTTGCAAAAACAAAAATATATCCCCCAAAAGAGTGGCGCAAATTTAGCGCATTCATGCCTTGCAAAACTTAGCGGAAATAATTCCAAGATATATTTTGTCGGAAGCCTCAATCGTCACATGGAGTTCCGCGAGCTAGCGGAAGCTCGCAAGTAAATATTTTCCTCAGCTTAAACAACGCACATTCTTTGTCTCCCCACATCGTTGGCGCTTCCACTTTCTTGTATTTCACTTCAAAACGATATTGGCAGGCACCATTTGTCCTTTTAGTTTAGTTTCCAAATGAGCACTTTACACCACACAGGTAGTTCTAAAGGGGTACGGAAACAAAATGTTTGTACTTATTTCTTTGTTTAGACGTGGTCGATGATGTGCCGGCAACCCAGAAGGAGTAGTCTATAGACTAGTGTTTCTGGGCCGCCGGCAGAGAGGTAAAGAAAACTAACCTTAAAACGAATTAACAGATTTAAAAAGTGTGCCTGGTGGTGGTCTGCAAATCTCCGTTGGAATTTATTAAAAAGGATGCTTGGGCGAGTTGGGTATTCATAATGTAGGAAATAGCGCAAAGTAAACTCACACTGAAAATACACGCACACCAGAAAAATCTCCGTTGAAATGCCTTCATGTCATGAGTTTCGGGCAAGCAGCGCCAGTTCGCGGTAATATGGCTCGCTCGAGAAGTTACTTAGTCCTCAATGTGACTTGACGGAGAACGCTAACGTGTTTATTGGGCGCCATATTTGAGGACAATTTACTGGGCGCCATGTTTGAGGACAATATTTAGAGCGCCATGCCCAGAACGAGCTCACATTATTAGGCTGTTAAGACCGGCAATCTTGATGGTGCGGAATGCACGTTCCAAAAGAACTGTGGAAGCTCGCCGTCAGCACGCGCTCAACAATCGTAGACACAGTTATGGCCCCCAGTGAATACTCCCTATAGGAAGTATTCACTGGCAGCCATAGCTGTGTGCACGACTGCTCAGCGCGTGCTGATGGCGAGCTTCCACAGTTCTTTTGCAACGTGCATTCCGCACCCTCAGGATTGCCGGTCTTAGCAGCCTATTAATGTGGGCTCGTTCTGAGCACGCGCTCTCGACAGCACCCACAAATATGGCGCCCAGCGAATACTCCTTATACATTAAAGCTTCCACAATGATTCCGGAGCGCGCAGTTCACAGAATCAACATCAATGTTTTTTTTTGCAGGCGATAGGCACGAAGTCGATCTGGATATGAGGGGCCTCTGCAAGGCCAACCATAAAACTACCTTACCCCTAGGATGCGCTGTGAATAACGCACTCAAATATGGCACCCGTGAATACCTTATATACATACTTGCAAATGTCGCCATTGGTCTGTACTAATGGTTATTTCTTCTTGCTGGTTTCATTGAGCTACTACTACTTCTGCGTTATGAAACTAACACGGTTAACCGAACGCTCGTATCACATGAAATACCGTCATTGCCGTGAATGTCGTTACGGGCAAGCTATGTAAAAGCCATAGGGCGTACAGTCCTCGGATATTACTTCTAGGCGAGATTGTCACGCGTTGACGCCACTAAGCGGCAACGCTCGCCACTACAGTAACCTTGGCACTGCCGGACTATACTCTGTTTAAAGGGCAACTTCGCTCAATTCCCAAGATTTCGGGATAATGAGTGATTTCGAATTAAAACGCCCTAGTAAAAGACACTACGTCGTTTGCTTCGCGAAAAATGGGATACACATTTTTAAATATAATTTTAAACACGAGCGGAAATCGAAACTGAAACTTCGGCCCCGTCCGGCAACATTGGCCTCGGGCCGCCAAGTACACGGCCATCACGTGGTACGAGATGTCACGTGATCCTTGGCCCAACGACGGGCGGGATAAGGGCAGGCGTGCGGCAGGCGCGAGTGTCGTCTGCACCGCACTGTTCGCCGCGTTTTGGTGTCTACGGCATTCGACGACGTCTGCACAACTGCGGCGTAAGTCTGCGACTCCGCGCACGTTGTGTCCATAGTGTGGACGAAACTCCGAGAAGCAATAATCACAAACGGTGAGACGACGACGGTGGTTGTGACGCGGAAGACGGCGGTAACGGCGGGACCACGGCGGGCGGTTGGTCTGCTCCCAAGAAGCGCGCTGCACAGGCGCGTACGCCAATCACGTGGACACCGCTGAGCGCCGAGAGGAAACGTTGCTGACGTCATGCGCTACGCTCGATCGGAGAAGTAAAAACAAGCAAAAGGGGGCCATGGTGATGACGTTTAGCTCAATGTTGGCTCCGCCCATGCCGTAGCCTTGACTGCGCTCTTGGTTGCGCCTGAATTCGACCGCTCGAGTCAGCCGAGTTCGGCAACTTGGCGAGTTGCAAAGTTTGCCGGGCCGTTTAAGAAACATTTAGACAGAACTGCGTCGTAATATTTGACGTTTGGTCTTCCTAGGCGATACTGAAGAGGACTGCATTGTTTTTTTTCAAAACCAAAAATGAAGCGGAGTTGCGCTTTAAAGGGGCCATCAAACGAAGTTTGTGCTCGGATAAATGATTTTAAATTGGGACTTTACTAATCCCATATCGTTCAGTTGGCCAAAAGAAAAAGGTTAGAAAGTCAAAAGCCAGCTTTTCGGTACGAACATTTGAAAGTATAGCGGACTATTTTGTACCCTCTTTCCTTCGAAAGCTCTCCGCTTTTTCACTATGATACATCCGCGGTTCCCCAGGCGCATCAAGGACAAGTAGCCACGATCGCCGATCGTCGCTACGGGTCTGCGTATATTTCCGCGGGCAGATAATGCACATGAGGCGTATTTCTTAAGTAACGCGCACAACTATGCCTTTGATGGTTAGCATGACGCGCTTTGTGAAATCCAAGTTGGCTTTGCGCAGGGGCGGGGTCGTCAGCCAACCTACTGGCTTACTGGCAAGCAAGGGTTCAACAAAGCTCTTCCGTCTCCTCCTCGCGACGACGAGTAAGAAAACCTACTTTTTTTGCAAAAATGAGCGAAATTTGAAAGTTGTCACAGTGACACTTCCGCGTTCTATCTCCCAGAAAGCGACCGGTATTCAGCTGCCTTCTTTTTGCTCTCATGCTCTCAGTGGGAACAATCATGGGTAAGTCCTTATTTCGTATTTGATTTTACGTATCAAGTTGCATAGTTGTTGAACTGTATTAAAACTGCAAGTTTAGCTAGTTGGTTTTGATTCATAATGGGAATATACGCCAAAAACACGAGGAGAAGAAGGTGAGAGGCACACAAGATAGGGCGCCCTATCCGGTGTGGTACTGTTCTTCTTGTCCCTGTTTTTTTTTTTGGCTTATATCTCTAATATAGTTGTTTAAGGTTTACCGAAATGCTTGAAGCATGTAAACCAATTGAATAAATAATAAATTATTGAGATGACTACCCTTTAATTTGGGCTATCGTTTTGAGCCAAATAGGATGACTACAATTCCGTAAGCTTATATGGAGTGGTACTAAATGGCAACCAAGCGAAACTCCAGCAGTAAGTAGTGTTTTTATTTAGTGAAGTATACCTTAACTTTGTTTAAAATACATCAAATAGTGGCTCGGGGTATTGAAGAACATATTGTAGTGATCAGCCGGCGCGAGAAGAAGAGGAAGAGGACAAGCAGCACGAGACAGCTTTGGAAACGACGTTCGTCCCAGCTTCGCCACTCGGCCGCTTAACGCTTTTTAGATGTATATATGTATATATTAAATATTTATGTAGTCCACACGCTACATATTGGTGACCCGATCTAAACGACATCAGCCTCCTGCAAGCTGCCTATAATCAGCTGTGTTCTTGGTGAGCTACTCAACACATTCATTTTTTCACAATGGACGTTCGCAACGACGTGGATTCTTCTGATACGCCCACCGCGGTACAGGCGACGGCAGCCCCGATCAAGTTTCCAGAATTTTGGTCTTCGGATTCAGAACTATGGTTTCTAACTGCCGAGTCGATATTTCGCAAACATCGCATCACATCCTCTCTTACCAAGTTTGACTACGTGGTTGCCGCTCTTTCCCAGTCAACCGCAGCCATCGTCCGTGACATCTTGCGCTCTCCGCCTGAAGAACAGCCCTACGAGACGTTACGTACGGAACTCGTGCGGCGTACGACGGATTCTGAGCCTCGACGGATACAGCAGCTGCTTACAGCCGAAGAGTTGGGAGACAGAAAACCCACAGAACTTCTCCGACGAATGGAGCAACTTCTCGGTGATAAGGCAGGGACTATGGACACGTCAATCTTGCGAGAACTTTTTTTCCAACGTCTGCCGCAGCAAATTAGGCTCGTCCTGACCACTACCACCACGGAGTCCGTCACGACACTGGCTCGCATGGCAGACCAGATGATGGACGTCTACTCACCTGGAATATCATCCGTCCATTCACAGACGATCAACCCGACGTCACGCCTATCTGTGGCTGATCACAACGCCCAGCCACAAGCCCCGGATCTCCTGGCAGCCTATGTGCGCATGGAACAGAAGATCGACGACCTCAGCAGACAGTTTCGAAACATTCAACAACGACCCTCAAGATCATCGCGCAGTACCGAAGTCACTACTGCCAACCGTCGAGTAAATGTCGACAACCGAACCACCACCTCGTCGAGTGCCTCTACTCAGCAACAGCAGTGCTGGTATCACCTCCGTTATGGGAACGCTGCTCGCCAGTGCCGACAGCCATGTTCCTTTTCGGAAAACGGGATGGGCACTCGCTGAAGGCGGCAAACATCGAGAGCCCTACATCATCAAACCGCCTGTTTTACGTGACCGATCATTCAACCAAAGTTCGCTATTTAGTAGACACTGGCGCCGAAGTCAGTGTAGTCCCTCCTACATCAGAGGATCGCCGATATCGACAAGAAACTCCCCCGCTTCAAGCGGTGAATGGATCCACAATAAAAGCCTATGGAGAAAAGTCACTGACTTTGAACATCGGTCTCCAGCGGACATTTCGTTGGATCTTCATGATCGCTGACGTGAGGCAGGCCATCATCGGGGCGGACTTTTTAAGACGATTCGGTCTCACCGTCGATTTACGGCACTATCAACTCATCGATACCGAGACGCAACTTCGCGTCCAAGTGTTGGTATCCAAGACACCACCTCTGAGTCCTTTTCTTCCACGTGCGGAGACCGACTCAAAGTGGAAAAGCATCGCGGACGAGTTTCCCTCTGTGTTCGGGCCAAACACGGTTCAACGGTCGGTTGAACACAATATTACCCACCACATTAAGACAACAGGCCCTCCTGTCTTTGCACGCCCACGTCGCCTGCCACCAGAACGACTTCAGATTGCCAAACACGAGTTTGAGCATATGCTTGAACTCGGGTATGTGCGTCCATCTTCGAGTCCCTGGTCTTCAGCTCTACACATGGTGCCAAAGAAGGGGGGCGACTGGCGACCATGTGGGGATTATCGGGCCCTCAACCAAGCTACGGTTCCCGACCGTTACCCTATACCCCATCTTCAAGACTTTGGTGGATTACTTCAGGGTGCTACGATCTTCAGTAAAATAGACCTCGTCAAAGCATACCACCAGATTCCCATCGAACCCGAACACATTCCAAAGACTGCAGTCACAACTCCGTTCGGATTGTACGAGTTCGTGCGAATGCCTTTCGGCCTTCGCAACGCAGCTCAAACCTTCCAGCGGTTCATAGACCAAGTGCTGCGTGGGATGTCCTTCTGCTTCGCATATCTGGACGACATCCTGATTTTCAGCACCATGTCTGAAGAGCATGCCAGCCACCTCCGGCAACTGTTCACACGACTGGCAACATATGGCCTGGTTGTAAATGCGACGAAGTGCGAGTTCGGTGTCAAGGAGCTAGATTTTCTTAGACATCACGTAGATTCTCGGGTAATCCAACCGCTTCCTGACAAGGTGGCAGTAATTCGCAGTTTCCCCCAACCACCAACAGCAACAAAACTTCGAGAGTTTCTTGGACTCGTCAACTTTTATCGTCGGTTTATCCCTCACTGCGCCCATATGTCCCAACCGCTATACGACCTCCTCCAAAACCCAAAGATGAAGGCAACACCGCTGCAATGGACGCAGAAAGCGGAGGACGCCTTTAGAGCAGTGAGAGAGGCCATCGCAAATGTCACCATGTTGATGCACCCTAGAAGTGACGTGCCCATTTCTCTTATCGTCGACGCCTCAGACACCGCCGTCGGGGCTGTCCTCCAACAACTGGTTGGGAACACCTGGCATCCTCTCGCATTTTTTTCGAAGGGTTTAAGTGCCACTGAAGCTCGCTACAGCACATTTGGTCGAGAGCTCCTTGCTATTTACCTCGCCATACGACATTTTCGACACTTCATCGAGGGCCGCCAATTTTATGTTCTCACTGATCATAAACCTCTCACGTACGCACTAACATCAAACAGCGCGGCACATACGCCTCGAGAAGTACGACACCTTCTCTATATATCAGAATTTACTACTGATATTCGATTCGTGAAAGGTTCTGACAACACCGCAGCCGATGCACTTTCCAGGCTAGGTGTCAACCTCTGCATCTCCGACTGTCCCGAGATATCCTACACGGAACTTGCGGCAGCCCAACGAGAAGACACAGAACTCCAACGCCTACGAACATCATCTAAAACACTCACCTTCAGGGCATCCAGATGCATGGTTCTTCTGTCACTGTGGCCTGCGAAATGTACACTGGCCGTCCCCGCCCGTTTGTACCCCTAGAATTCCGTCGCAAGGTTTTTGAGGCTGTCCACTCACTGTCTCATCCCGGAATTCGTGCTACACAACGACTCGTGGGATCTCGGTTCGTTTGGCCACGCATGAATACAGAAGTGCGAGAGTGGACAAGAACATGCATCCAATGTCAACGAAGCAAGGTTCAACGCCATACTGTGACCCCGCTGACCGCCTTCAACCCTCCTGACGCGCGATTCATCCACATTCATGTCGATATTGTCGGCCCGCTTTTCCCATCGCACGACTGCCGTTACCTGTTGACCTGCGTTGACAGGTTTACTCGATGGCCAGAAGTGGCCCCCATGAAAGACATAACAGCACAGACTGTCGCCCGCACGCTCGTCGAAATGTGGATAAGCCGGTTTGGCGTACCCGAGACCATTACAACAGATCGCGGACGACAATTCGAATCGCTACTGTTTCAGAATCTGTCTCAGCTCTTGGGCACACACCACATACACACTACCGCCTACCATCCGATGTCCAACGGAATGGTCGAACGTTTCCACCGGCAATTGAAAGCGGCCATCAAAGCCCAAGATAAAACACTTTCGTGGACAGAGACCCTTCCCTTGGTTATGCTCGGCATTCGGACAGCGTTCAAGAGCGATCTGAACTGCACCGCAGCGGAGTTGGTGTATGGGACGTCCCTTCGCATCCCGGGAGAGTTCTTTCACAAAGCCAGCAATCCCGCAATTGCCAGCGCGGAAGATTATGTTCATCGGTTGCGGCTCCTGATGCAGGACTTGCGGCCTGTGCCTTCACGAGTTCCTTCCACACGGAGCACCTTTATCAGCACAGACCTCGCAAAGTGTAAACACGTTTTTCTTCGAAACGAAGGCGTCAAAACGCCACTCCAACCTCCGTATGAAGGTCCGTTCCCCGTTATACACAGAGATACAAAGACGTTCACGATCCTTGTTAAGAACAAAGAACAAGTCGTAGCTATCGACCGAGTCAAACCCGCCCACCTGGACTCAACCGCAACACCGCCTTTCCCACCTCCTTCTCATCCGACCTCGACCAGGCGTCCCCAGAAAAACTATGCGTGACACGGTTGCTCCTAGCGCTAAAAAGAAAACGCTTGGTCACTGCGCCTCCAAGCTAGGGGGGGGGGGGGGGATATTGTAGTGATCAGCCGGCGCGAGAAGAAGAGGAAGAGGACAAGCAGCACGAGACAGCTTTGGAAACGACGTTCGTCCCAGCTTCGCCACTCGGCCGCTTAACGCTTTTTAGATGTATATATGTATATATTAAATATTTATGTAGTCCACACGCTACAATATTATTTGCCTTTACGTGTGCTTCGGGAAGAATCATAATGTGGTATGTGTATTAGGACATATGGGGCATGCACATCAGCCGGCACACGTAGAACGTTGTCCAGATTGCCCGATTTTTCTGTCTGCTTTCAAGCGTATCGTCCGCAGAATCACGAGTTCGTAAAGGGCGCTAGAAAGCTCGGGCCACAGCGATCCTATTTGAATCTCGTGACGATGACGCAGTGTTTTAGTCACAGAAGTCCAGTCGGCGCGCTCCGTGAACTTTCGTTCCAACTTTGTGTTTGACAAGTGTTGTACCCCAGGAGTGGCAATAACGACCAACGCTGGCTGCGGTATCAGTTTTCTGACGCTGGTAATAATGGCAAGCTTGTCTTGGACAAGAATTCAAGTAATACACTACGTATTTTGCGCTGAGGTTTTAAAAGACGGCCGTAGTAGCGTCACATATTTCAAGGACGAATTGACAAAGTACAAAGTGATCAAAAACGTCGCATGCCTTTAGTTATTTTTAACCTAACCATGTGTGGATGCTAACGCTAAAGATGCCCGAGGCAAAACGGTGAATGCTGGACATCGGAAAAAGGTAAAAAATCTAAGACCTAGATCTGAAAACTCACGAAGTCCGACTGCGGCTTCACTGGGTGCCGTTTTACGTCCCAGATGAAAACGTCCGGAAGGCCTTAAAACACTCCGGTAAAGTCACCTGTATCTCCAGGGAGACCTGAATGACCGAAGCAATTGAGGGCATTGAATCCACCACAATGTAATCAACATCACACGCAGAAAAAAGGTATGACCATCGAAGTCATGCCTCATCAACTGAGATTCTTTGAAGACAGCTCATTAAGATTGCTGGACGAACCTTCTAGTGCCTTCAATGTCGGCGTACCACATGCACCAAGTTCAACCAGGTCGGGCATGAGAGTGAAGCCTGCGTGAGGACATACGCAAGAACTGTTAAAGCCGTCGTGGTGGTAGACGCGAACTTTAACATGGATGCCGAAGAGGCAGAGCGAGCAACTGAGGACGTCGCTTCCACTGGAAAAGATCAAGATGCTAACATTTTTACCGCCGCTTAATCTACAAATCAGCTGCAGGAAGCTGCGAATGTGCAGCAACCAGAAGAGTTTCCAAATGAGGGCGCAACCGACCCAGAGTTTCAGTGATTTTACGGGTTAACGTCAACAAGAACTCGAACAAGGACGAAGAGAGACATGTGGACATGGCCAGTCAACCAAGCGCCTAGTCGACGAGACTTTGGGAGTGATGATTGTAGCTTTAAACAACATTGGCTGTTGCTTGAAGTCACCAAGCGTAAAAGATACGCCGAAACACTTAGCATCCCTCCCGACGACTTGAGGAAAGAAGACTCTGAATGAAGACTTAAGGTTTAGGCTTCGTTTTGAACGTATTGCTTTACGGTGTTGAATTGCCGGTGTATAATAGTGTAAAAAAACTATGCCTTGAAAGTATTTTTCATCGTCACGTTTAACGCAAGGGCCTAAGTTGAAGGAAAACAGTGTCAATTGCTTTGATTATAGTCTGACTAAGAATACGACACTATGGCTGTTCAGAAAACCAAAATATCTGAAGAAAAGCAAGCTGCTCGAGCCTTCAAGTCATTTTGTTTTGTGTGCGAAATATATGTTTCTCACGCAGTCGGCCCGCCCGAGGAATTTTGCTCACCGGAGATACGCTCATCGAAAAAAATAAAAGCTGACCGCAAAACCCTAGGATTCGGAGAGATGCTCACCAGCTTTTTCGCACAGGCAGATAAAAGCTTACTTTTGTACCTGTGAAGCGATTCAATGGAATTTCTTCAGAGCTAGCGAGCTCCGTGATCCGTTGGGAATGTCCTCGCGCAAACCTAGGCAAATGTTTCCAGACGATTGACTCTGGGATTCAATTTGTTTTGCCTGGCTAAATCCTAAAACAAGCACAATTATTTATTCGCATCTTTTCATTGCTCATACTGTGATCAAAAGTTTAAAAAACACCTCATGTCACATTATCCTCTTAATACACTATAGTCGGTTACAAGTTAAGAAGGTAGGCGAAGCTCCTCCCACAAGCGTGATGCGCCGGTTTTAAATCCCTCCGCAGTCAAAAGAAGAAACGCTCCTTGTTCCGCTTCAATGTATAGATATTGGCTACAGAGTGATGCCAACTTGTCTCCGATCCCACTTTTTAAGAAAGCGACCTTTGTATTCATCGAAGGGAGAACCGAGCCCTTGAAATCAGCCTTTGTATCCATCGGAGGTGGTTAACCTAATCCCGGAAAGTCGTATTTGTTTCCATCGGAGGGGAAAAACTCTAACCTCTCTCTCGTGGCTTCCACAATGCTAAGTCAAAGTCGAAAGATAAAGCAAATATGTACAGAAAGGCAAGACCCTTCTCGCACGTCTGCCGCGACGTACACGGAAACGTTGGGGCGCTATTGGATGCGGAGGTGGCGGAGGGATATATGATCCACTTTCAGGGGCATTGCCGCTACCTTCTTGACTTGTAACCTATTATAGTCAACATTGCATAATCTGCGTCAACATCTGCATACTTTATCACTTATTTAAGAATTGTCCTGAATCCTAACCTCTTCCAATCGTCCATTAAATTAATCGCATATAGCGCCTCTATTCGGCTACGTCAAAATTGGACATGCAAACAGTTACAACAAGCAAACAAAAACTTGCGTACTATTGAAGTGAGGACTGCAGCATCGTACGGCGTCCGGTCGTGTGTCACTACTGCGTAGTGCACGTTAAAGACCCCAGGCTTCCGGTTTGTACTGCATTGGCTAAATTTATCACCTTCAGCTGGGAGACAAGTCGCCCGTTGGAACAGACTAATTTCTAGGCTGTATACGCACTCCTCAATTTTTTTATGGCTACAGCACAGAGCCTTACTTCGAAATGTGTAACATCTGCTCTCTCCAGAGGCGCCTGTTACCTAGGTATTACTACCGTTTTAAAATTCTAGCGACCACCTTGCTTGGAAGAAGTGTTTCAAGGCGTTCATGTTTTTTGCATTGTGCTTTTATAAAAAGTACATGTACGCTGATCCGGGTTGGTCTAGATACTGTTCAGCTTTCTTCCGGACCTGCAAAAACGTCTGTAAGTCTCTTCTAACGAGCTTCTCTCTGGTCAGCTAGTCTCCGGGATTCGCCAGTGTTGGTATGTGTAAAAATGCCTTGTATCGATTCATGGGTGTAATCTCTCCCTTAGAGTTTATTTACAATCAAGTTGTTAATATTTTTTACAATGTCATTTACTAAATTGTACGTCCATTTAAAGTTTGCAAGTAATTAAAAAAATCAGTAGCAAATGTTTCTCAAAACTGCACACATATATCACTGCGCCAGACAATCATTTCCACTCGTTATCTTGATCTTACAAATGAACTGTTTTCAACATGGCAGCTAGCCTAGCAATAAGGATGTTGGCGACGCCGACTTCTCGAAGCAATTTTTCTGCCCTTTACCTACTGTGTGTATGCCGGTAACATGTGCCGTCATTAGCATTTGCTCGGGGCAGCTTCTGTAGGGTGACAGAAAAATGTGGGCATCATCACCACTGAAGTGTTCAGCTTAGACTGCATGCGATATGCGGACTTACTATAGTTTCATAGGACGTAATCTGCATCTCGAACAGCTGACTTCAGAGTTACTAAATAAAGGTGACGTACCGAACACCATGTCTTGAGGGCGTCTTTTGTGCGTTTGTGTGTGTGTATATGTGTATATGAGTAATTTTGTGTGTGTGTTTGTGTGAGAGAAAAAGAAAGAAAAAAGTGTGAGTGTAAGGGAGAGAGAGAGGGGAAGAAGAGGGATGTCCTTGCCAAGTCTTGCTGTCGCCATGAGTCGCACGGTAAGCAATAATTGAAAGGGACGCTCAAGCTGGTGTCTCCACTCACACCTTCGAGAAAGTTAGTTTTTGCGTGCTACATCACGCAGGACTCGTTGCTACCCCGTGCTGACGTCGTTTACTGCCTAATTGCAATACATTATTATGTGCACATGGAACAACTTCTGCAATTAAGTTGTAACACGTTGTGCCTTTTTGTTTACCGTCGGCGTGCCGGATACGTGTGAGGAGACTATCCGAAGCATAGAAATCATCGTTTTCATTTACACTCATTGAGTACGCAGATGATTCTAACACAGCACGAGAATCCAAAGGTCAGTTACTTATGAAAATTAACTCGGGTTCGCTTACTATTAGTGGTGGGACATTCGCAATAAGAAACGCAAGGTATATTTACGGTCGCGCATTTAGGTTGTTGAGGAAGGGGACAAAGAGAGTTGTTTTCTGAAAGCATAGCCTTGTGTATTCATAACAGATTGAAAACAGTTGTTTCTGATTATATGGAGAAGCTCGTGGAGGAGACAGATATTGAACGCTCAACCTGCTTTTTTTTTTTTTTTCATGTAAGTTGAGCGTTCGTGCATCAGTTCAGGGGTTTTGGCGCCAAACCTGGCCGAAAGTAACTAAATATAATCAGATACATCAAAGGTGTTCTTAAAGAAGACCGTAATTTAAGCTCGAAACCACTTTGTCATTATTAAGGTGGCTTATTCCATATTGACACGGCTGCGCAAAGGTACCTTTAGCTTAGGTTCGTTAGCTGAAGGTACTTGTAGTAAACGGCGTTCTTAAACACACGATAAATAAATGGAGCACTTTAAGTTGATGTCGATTGCATTCCTGCTAAACCACAAGAGGGGTACATGATAAACAATTATTCCTCGAAATCGGTTTGACCCGCAGTTTTTGATAATTGTGTGTGAAATATTACATCTAAACTTAAATATAATTTGTGTTCGCTGTTGCGGCACTTTATTTTTTTCTAAGTCTAAGGGCGCACCTAAATGAGGATTGCTTTAAAACGCCCGACCCTTCTGGCCACACTGGCCCTAAATCATCTGCGTTTACGACTTTCCATTGCGAGGTGGGCGACCTCTTTCGGTTTAGCAGATTCATTCTTGTTCTCACTGAAGTACCTAAATAGTGCCCTGCAGAAACGAACCACGTCGGCGTTTCACGGTTGCACCAGTCACGACATCGTAAAGGATGGACGACGACGAGGATAAAAAGTCCTGGGCGGGAGAGTCGGACGACTCGTCTACAACCTCGAAAAAGAGCTCGCAGTGGTCAATCGCGTTCGGGTTCGTAGCAGACATTGTTTTCCACGTGCCGCCGCTGCAACCCGCAAGCTGGAGTATGCGTTCCTCGTTAATGTATTATTTCATCACATTTTTGTTCACAATCAATTAATAATTTGCTACTTATATATATATTCAATTTATTATAATGCATTAAAATATATACATATCTGTGATTTTTATTTTGAGTTCGTGGGTCTGAGGCTACTCCCTGTAGCTGTAAAGGGAGCTTGGCAAGCTCTGTTTAACACAGGACCTTTCATCGCGAAAGGGACCTTTATGCGCCGTGTGATTACAATCTCCAGCTCCCCTTACTACAGTACCTGTGCCAAAGGTACCCTTACGCTGCCGTGTGAATTGGGTATTAGTACCATTGCTTTAGAGGTTTTGTGCTACAAAAGGCATATTTGTAAAACGAAATTAAGCGAAAGTGACATAAAACAGCAACACATCCGCGTGAACGTTGAAACCGAAACCAATCAAACTGAAGCAGCCTAATATTGGCGAATGCGTTTGCGCCCTCTGTCCTCCGCTCAGGCAACTACTGAGTTTAAAAGGTATTTATTATTAGTAGCATATATCAAGAAGGATCAACAAACATGTGGCTGCTTTTTATCTTCTTCTACGTACCGATATCACAAAAAATATTAATCCATTGCAAAAGAACTGAAAAAAGCACCTTTTAAATGCTCTGCTATCTCCGAGGAGAGACATAACAATGGATAAGTCGGTACCTGAATAAACATCATAGCCCAGGTTCTAAAATCATGAGCACCGCCTGCCTACTATTCTTTCTTTTTTTTTCACATTTCGGTTGCTAGGTTGCTTTAGTTCTCGCTACGGGCTAAGATAGGCGATAGCACCCTATTGCTCTCCCTGGTGTTTTTTGCTGTTTTTTGCGCCACCTGGCGTCTTTTGTTAAAGTGTTGTGAATACCCAGCATCTCGCTGTGCTCACATGCAATTCCCATGATCTAAGTCTGAAACGTTTCACTGCTTAGATATTTAATCAGGCGTCATTATTAGATTTCCCACTGTTTAGTGAGGCAATTCAGAAAAAGCTTATTTTCGTTATCAGCAAGGATACTCTGCAGTATCACGGATTGTCAACATGGCGAGCTTATACCCTGCGTTTATCGAGCGCGGACGGTCTCCATCGCAGTTTCAAAGACGAGGAGATCTTCAAGTCCATGGGTCGGAAAAAGGCCGACGATTTCCTGGACGCTCCGCCCTCCCCGCTGTCCCCATACGCCAACAAGCTTTGCGACGAGAGCATGGACTGCCCAGGGGCGTCCACGTCCACTGCCGAGATCCACAGCGGCTACAACCCGGCTGGCCGAGCGTCCATCGCGTCTTCGATCGAACCCTACCTCCCGGATAACCTCAGTCCGTGCCCGAGCCCCGTCAGTCCGTCCCGGTCCTGGGGCATGTCTTGTCCTGGCGAATCCTGGGCAAACAAGACCCGCCAGAGGGCATCAACCGACGTGACGTCCGCTTCGACGGCCGCTGCGACGGGAGGGGTGCTGCGAAAGAGCAACCGCGTCTCTGACAAGAACTCCGCCCCCGTTGTGCAGCCGTCCTGGTCAGAAGGGAGCGAGATGTCGGACGTTGAACGCCGCAAAGGATCGTCAGACCTGGGCGAACTGCGGTCGTGGCCAGCCACCAGGAGTCCTTCGCCGACGCCGCTCTCTCTGCAGCACAGTTGCAGTTCGCTCAAGCAGCTTTCGTCGCCCAGTGACGTGGAAGCCCTCTGACTCGCACCCTGTTAGACCGAGTCTGCTCCGTCGTTTGTGTGCCCGGGTCGAAGTAGACCAAAAAACAGAAGCAAACGACACCGAAAAACACGTCAAGCATGCACGCGATGGTGCCTTTGGTAGGCTTGCAGGACCTCTTTGCTCGTGAAGTAAGCACGAGTGACCGCAAGCCTGCCAAAGAAAGCTTGGCGTGCATGCCGCACGCGTTTGAGGCTTGTCGTTGTCGGCTGTTTCTGTTGGTCGCTCTAGTGGGGCTCGGGCATTGGGTAACAACTCATCTGTGCGCATCGCAGACTTCGTCTTTAATGTGTGTGCTTGATGAACTCTGATTCGCTCGAACTCTTGAGAGGAGTGCGGGGCGTTATTTCATTTATGTGTGTTGTATTAGGTGCAGTGCCTGATTCTGTGTTTTCGTACCACACGTAGGAACTTCACTCATGACACCCATCGTTCATAGCTAGCCGAGTGTTTTGTAAGTTATCCTTGTTGGAAGACATTTTCACGCGAGCTCTCCAAGAAAATAAGAAGTACATCACGGTAGTTTTAATAAACCACGAGAACACACGCTACAGAAAGCTTGATCAATTCACATTCGCAACCGCGAAAGAGTTTAAAAGCGCTACCGGTGCAGCTACAACTTCCGGAGACGGAGGTGTAACGCTTAGTACTCTCGTTTGTGGAGATTTCTTTAAGGCGCCGCTGCTGGCTCGTATTTATAACAAATGTTTTGGTTTTTTATTCCACTTTGTTTGACTGGTATAATCATCGTGCTCCTTTTTCAACTTGCATTTTGGTGTCAACAAGGATGCTGCGAATCTGACTACGCCCATTAAGGAAGATAAAACGCAAAAAGAGTGAAAATAGAATGGCATAGAGTAAAGCATTTACGCCTCTATTACGATCAGGTGACAGCTCTACTGTTCAAACGTGAGCTAAATAAGGCCTACGACGGCAACCAAATAAGATTCTTTTTCCGCGTGTTACAAACTCTCTGTTTCTGGATGAAAATAACAGATAGTGTCATAGGTTACAATGATAACTGTTTTCCTTGAATGGTATGTGACGCGATATGTCCCAGCTTGTGTAAGCGTACAAACGAAACCTAAATGTCTTGGCGACACACATTTTCGCGTTTGAAACGGACAGCAAATGCATCTATTTCTTTTCGAGTGAATGACCTGCTTAAATTTATAATCCCAGGTTCATATGCAATCGGTGGTGAGAGAGCTCTGAGCGAAAAGCAGGGCACTGCACGCGAAACCTCTATGCATTCTGAACCTTCGCGGTTTTGCCTTGACATGCTGGGGTTAAGCGACCTCACCTCAGGGTTGGCGCCCTGTGTTTTCTATTTCCGAGTGAGTTCATATCTTTGGGTTCTTACGAGCAATCATTAACGCTGCGGATAAGTTATTATGGTGAGACGAAAAAGGGCAACTGTTTCAATATCGAGATTCATTGATCATCAAAAGCAAAAGAAGATAATCCACATACGTGTTCTCAAAGAAAGCTATAGAAGCTTTTGTTAAAAGTGCATGTTTGTCTTAATGTATTTCTTTTGTTTATACAACTTAATGTACAAAAGCGAGCCTCACTGTGAGAATAAACATTTTTAACATCGCTTTCAATTGCCCTAAGCCACGAAGCTGGAACGCCCACCTAAGCCACGAAGTGGAAACCTCACTCAGGCGGACAAAGGTCCTTATAATAAAAAGATCATGAGCCATTCCACTCTGTGAAGGTGGATGACCAGCAAAGCTGTTTAACACAGGACGCAGACGTGGCACAGAATTTTAAACAATGGTGCGAACACATTTATTGTCTTGATTGGTGGTCATCGTCCCGAAAGGTACGCACACACATTTCGAGGATCCAAAGGAAACTAGACACGCGTGAAGGGAAGGATAGGAAACTAGGCACGCAAGCGGTTTGGAAACACGACAAAGAGAGGGCAGCGCGAGCACTCTGAGTTTTGGTTGACGCACACGAAAATTCCACGAAACCCCAGACCATAAACAGCTCCGCTGTAAAAAGAAAATTACCTTCTTTTCTCTAGCCGTCGACAAAATCTAAAGGGCTAGGTGCGAATATTTGGGGCTATCATCACACCGTGCGCAAGCTTTAGTTTTTCTTTCGTTTTGGTTGAGGTAATTGCAATTTTGGCGACTCTCAAAGAGAGTTAGCACGAAACAGAAATTTAGAGATTTTAAGTTATGTAACAGACGCAACAATGCAGGCGATTAATGAGATCTAAAAGACAAATATGTTACCCATTTTGTAAACAAATTGTAGGGATTAAAAAAAAATTGCGCTGTTGAAAAAGGAAGGTTGAGCACTTTACGTATTGATTTTGCACAAATGAAATGTAAGCTGCTTAAGAATTTCTAAAGCCGAGGTTCCTGCTTCGAATGCCGCGTGGCAATGAGTTCAATGAGACACTTTGCACGCGAAAGGTGGGAGTCAATTTGGCTTCTATCTTTATAAAGGGGCCCTGCAATCATACTGAAGCGTCTATTTTTTTTTGCGGTTTCCACATCTCTTGGGGTTCGGGCAAGCCCGCGGGAGTGAAGAGAGTAACAAAATTTCAGTGAAGAGTTATGCCGAATAAGTGCTTAATCGCGCAGCAAATGCAATGCGAGCCGCCCTGGCCGCCCGCTTCCTACAGCCTATCCAACTTTAGTGGCGCCCTCTCGAGCCGTCGACCCGGAGTGCGGCAACCGTGAACGCTCGATGAGCTCACTACCCCTCCTCTAGTTCACGGCCACTCAAGCCAGGACCTACGACGTCATGAAGGAGGTTATTTTTGGTTGTTTTTGTAATTATAATTTACCTATAACTTTTAAAATAAAGCGAAATTTGAGAAACGAAAAGTTTCATTAAGTTACTACGTTCAGTGTGCTCAGGTTCGGTACAAATTAAAAACCAGTCAAAAAGTTCCTGCAGGGCCCCTTTAAAGTGTCGAAGTGTTGACAACGACTGCGGAACCGAGTTCGAAACGTAAAGGCCGTTCATACTGGGCCATTTCTTACGTTAAGTTACGTTACGAATTCTTAAAGGCTCTGTTATACTCCGACGTAACGCGCGCGCAAGAGAACGCTGGCCGAAGTCGGCTACGTCACGTCAGTTACGCCGCGCGCGTCAAAAATTCGCCCTCTTAAGGCGCATTCACACTGAGCAAAAAACGCGCGTTGCGGTCGACGTCGACGCCGGCGTCGTAAAATACGAAGCAGTCACACAGGTTCACCCAAACGGCGGCGTCGTCTCGGGGAATCTCACTTTTGTCGAGAGAACACGGAATTTTGTATTCGTCTGCTTCGCACGATTGTTGTTGCCTTGCCTTCGCGATTGCATATGCGGTGGGAGACAACCGTCTTCACTGAATGGACAACGGTGATGATTATATATACGTTTACACTCCGGTTATTTGCAGCATTGGCGAAAGGCACGGACTCGAACGAGCAGCTTCAGGTGCTCTTTTGCCGCGTTTTTGTGCAAACAAAGCACGGTGCTACGCCGGCGCGTCCCAGAGCCTTCGCGTCCGTACCTTTAACACTGCACGCAGCCTGTGCGAGAGTGTTTTCGATGGAGGGCTGTTGTATTCCGTAGTGATGGGTGTACACAAAATTACACAACACATTGGGAGTGATCGCTCCCGCACAGTCGGAGGTCGGAACACACCGCGAACTTCGGTGGCAGCTTTTGCGGCAGCTTCGCGCAAACGATGAAGAGTAGCTTCACAGCGTCGTACACGCACATAAAACACTGCTCACAGTCAGATGTTCCAATCGGCTTGCTTCTTTCCACGCTGGAATACTTCCAGCCACGTTTGGCGAGCGCACAATCCCCCGAGCTCTCTGCCTTTTCGCCTTCATTGTGAGTCGAAAATAAAAAAAAACAGCGAAAACATGTCCCAACCGGAAAAGGGAACACGTCACGTCCGGACGCTCGCTGATTGGCTCAAGCGCGCGCGTCGTGGGAGAAATTGGGTTCCGAGGCGTCGTCTCCCTGCGTCGTCCTCCTCGGCGCGCGACTTTTTTCAATACAAAAATAAGCAAAAAATTCCCCCCACGACGCGCGTCTTTCCGCTGTTTGAATGCGCCTTTATACTCCGGCGGCCCTGGCGGCTCCCGCGGCTTGCGTCGGTGGGCCGCCGGCGCGGCGCATGCGCAGAATCTGACTACGAGGGCACGTTTCCTGTGAGAGTGCACCACTTCCGGTTCCTTTTCGTTTCGAATAGCAGACGAAAATTCTCGCGCTTCTTGAGCGCCAAGTTCGAGCGATGGCGTGGACGTACCTTGCCTGACGAAAACTCGCGCTTGCACTGTTGGTGCACCGCCTGCGCCGCAAGCGTAGGCGGTCAATGTACATACGGTAGATCTTTTACAAGAGCCCGGTCTACGGTACTCGCTTCCTCGTGTCGTAGACACAAGGTTGAGGACGAATTCCCTCGATGAGCTTCTCGACGACCGAGTCCGATCCTTCAAGCATGACGCCACGCCACACGGAGTGCTGCTCCTGTCGTCTGCTATTGCTCGTATTCGCCGCGCTTCCCGCGTGAGGGCTGCCGGGAGCCAGCGCGTAATGCATGCATCCCGGTCCGGCGTCGCTGGCGCGGCCGGCGTGGAATACGGCATGCTCCGTTTTGGCGTCGAGGCGGTCAGGCTGCGTCGAACGCCGCCGGTCGCGTCGGTTACGCCACAACGCCGGGGAGCGTCGGGTTTTCGCCGACGTGACGTCGTTGTGACGCGCTCGCGCGCGCGCACGCGCTACGTCGGAGTATAAAGCGCGATCCAAACCAACGCTTCTTTTTGCGCCTGTAGGTCGTACGGCTGCGGATGTGACGCATTTCGTGGCGTTTTTGCTGTTTCCGGGAGCGCTTTCTGAGTCAGAACCGTGCGCTTTGGTTTGGACGCGCGAAACTTCGGCACGAGCGCACAAGCAAAGTGCCAGAGAAAGAGAGAGAGAGAGATCGCGTTGTCATGTTGGAAGAGAATAAAAGGGGGGGAGGAGAGGGACCAGACGGCGAGAAACGCGGAGCCGGAACTAGCTTGCCCTCCACCGATTGGCCGGGACACAGGAGCGCCCTACTACGTCACCGCGCGTTTTTGTGCGCGTTGAGAAGAAGTTGAAATTATCCAACTTTCTTGTGCGCGTCCGGAAGGAGCGAAGAAGCGGGGCGACGTCACGAAAATGCGTCACATCCGCAGCCGCACGACCTACAGGCGCAAAAAGAAGCGTTGGTTTGGATCACGCTTAACAGAGCCTTCAGGAGCCCGGCGGCCCGGCGCTGCTCTCCAAAATGGCGACCGACCCAAAGGCTCCGTCGACGCCGCCGACGGTAGAAGTGCAAATTTTCAAGGTAGAAGGGTTTCCCTAGTCGTGGTATACCCAGACTTGGACGTAGTTCAACTACTCTACTCAAACTACTGTAGTTTAACTACTTTTTCGAGTAACTTGGTAACTTTCAATTACAACTCTATTTGGGTAATTAGTAGTTTAATTTAACTACTTTTTTTAGGTAACTTCTACTCAAATTACTAACTACTTTCGAAATTATATAGTGCTAATTTTGCCCATTACGAAAGTTTGAGCGGAGAAATGAATAAGACGCCGGCAGATGAAGTGGCATTCCCGAACAAGGGGCCCCCTTGTTCGGGATGGCGTTCTTGGGCCAAGGTGGCGGCGAGCAGCCAAAACATAACACCGGCGCGCAAGAACGCGGGAAGAGATGCTGAACAAGCCTTGGTCGGGTATTGACCTAATCCGGTAATGCACGCAGGCGCCGCGTTTCCAGCTGCAACCGTGAAAGACGGGGGGGGGGGGGGGGGGGGGCACTCTGAGAGTTGTTGTTTTCGTGCTGTCTGTCTTTAGTGAGTTCTGACTCAAGCGGTAGGTTCCACGGGAGGCGCCACTGGAATGACCTCGCAGCTGGGCGCCTTGTCGTCAGCGCATACGCCTTTGCAGAGCCGGACTCCCCCGCGCACAAACCCTGGTATGGATAATCCGTTCATGGGAGCACGTTCCCGCTTACAGCTGCAACTGTATACGAGCGACGATGCTTGTTCACGTAATCCTTCGCGTCCTTCCGACCATCTATGCCTGGAAGACCTCCTTTTTGTTAAAAATGATTGAGGCGCGTCAGAATATTGTAGTCGCCGGCGAGGATTGCGAGTTACCCTTGGGAGATCCTTTTGTTGGACCCGGCGTTAGCGGCGAAGTATACTTCGATTCTTTATCTGTTAAACCAAAACAATGTTTTTGTTTTTTCAGTAGCGTAGTACTAGCACTACAACGGGACGCGCAGTCGTCCGGATGACCTCATCGTCGTGGCGCGAGACTTGAACCCTTGACGGTCTGGTGCACTCGCTCAGCGTACTCTCAGAACGACGTCGGAATGAAGAGGGGCCAGACATAACAATCTCAACTTGACGAAGAAAGAAAAAAGGAGGAAAGTTTGTTATTAAAGACCCTCTACCCGAGGCAAACCTCACAAGTTTCGTCATGGACACCTAAGATGCCGACACTCGCTTACCCGACCCTGCACAGCCTGTTTCTCAAATTCAACGCGGCCGTTCCATCCAGCCCGTCGGTGGAACGTCTATTTAAGTGGGCTGGGGACGTCTTTAGAAGGGAAAGGGGAAAACTCTCTTATCAAGAACTTTGAAAGTCAATTGCTTCTGCGAGCGAGAAAACTATTTTGGCGAAAACGCAAGCCATAAATAGACTGCATTTATTTTAGGCTCGCAGGGTTTTTCATTTATCAAAACTGCTGTTCATTTTGCTACCACAAATATATAAAAAAGTAACTTCGAAAGTAACTTCAAAGTAACTCGCTACTTTTTACAGTAGTTAGTAGTTTACTCAATTACAATTACGAATGCGTAATTTCTACTCTACTCCAATTACTTTTGGCGTCGATACTCAGTAACTTAACTTAACTACCTTTTTTGAGTAATTTGTACATGTCTGGGTATACCCAAACGCATGGTTATAGGGACCACGTAATTAAAACGAACGCCTGGAAAGCGATCTCGGGGCGCATTTAGAGGAGCTGTGCAACAGTTTCAGTGCTTTGCTTAAATTATTTGGTAGTTGGTGTCTCGACCTTTCTGAAATAAAGAACAAAAACCGCTTTTGGCTGCATGTTCCAGTTTTTATCTTGAAAAGGGAGAAAGAATGAGGTTTTCGGCACCTCTCAACTCGTTCATCATCTTTCGAGTCACGTCTGCTGTGACGTCAATGAGGGTGGCGCGGGGTTCCGGTGAAGCTCTCTTTCGAGAGCCATCCGTGAGCAGCGAGAACTCATTCGCTCGCGACCGCGTGACCACGTGCTGGCGGGCGCAGCGCGAACAATATGGTGAAAGAAGGAAAGTCTCATCCGGGTCCGGCCATACCCGTCCGGCCCTGTACCCCTCCCCCTTTGGCTTCTGACGGCTGTTCGTGGTAGCAGAGAGAGCTGACGGTTTTGTGGACCTAGGATCGATGGCGCCACTAAAACTCCGTATAATAAAAGTTTTGTCGGTGATACCAGGTTTTCGACGCATTTATATTTATGTCGGAACGACAAGATTTATAGAAAAGTTACTTTTTATTGAACAGGTATTCGCACAACTTGCTATCTTTCTACGAGACCCCCATTGACGTCATGCCGCGTGGTTCTCATGGCCACCGATCGCGGCTGCAAGTCGATGAATAATCTCATTTTTGCCTCGCGATTACGCGGCGGAATCGCAACATTTCGAAGAAAGGAGGTGTGTTTTCTGCCCTTTGTGACAAGGTGAACAATGTCAAAAGTAGAAGATGCCAATTCTTTCAACGTTAAAATTGTTGCATAGCTCCTTTCAGTTATACCGCATTTCCTTCTATACTCCTTGCATGTCTGAAATATAGTTTTAGAATATAAGGCCCCCAAAGCCAGCGGACCCCTAACAAATAGAGGCTCACTATTGCGCATGCCTCGAACCCTAACCGCACTTTGCGTTTTTGGTTGACGCTCGCCCCTATCCAATATTCGAGAAATAACGTGGGACACCTAACGGCTTGGGTTCGGGTTGCGTCGGCAAACATGGCGGCGCCCTGTATCGTTCGCTTGAGAAAAAATTTGTCATAGCTCTGCAGTATTAGGCACGTTCAGCGGCAACGAACGGTGCAGCATGCTTTCGCTTTGCCTTACCTCGCTTAAATCACGAAGCTTGAGCGGTGGTCTGACCTCATTTTTTACATCGTCTTCTGAATCTGACTGTTCCTAAGCCAAGAGGGACGCAGTAATCGTTGACACGGCCATGTCTCGCAAATTTTAGTGAATTACGACACGTCGCAGCTGAGCTATAGTGTACGGGAAAGGACGAGTGGGGCCACCGGAGTGTTATTTTGGTACCTCCGCACGTGAAAAAAAAACCGCCTAATTTAAGCCGCTTCGCTCGTAGCGCCCGAGAGGGCGCTACGAGCGAAGGAATTCGGATTAGCCGTTTTTTATTTTAAAAACACTCGTTTCCTTTTAACGCCAAGCTTGACCGGCACGCTGGCCAAGGTCAAAGAAACGATAGAACGCCGGACTGTATTTTTTATACAACCTAGACGTCAGGCGTCACGTATGTACATAAAGTCACCGCTACCTGACTTGTCGTCACAACGTCATGCGGCATCAAGACGACGCCTTGACATCAACGCCCTCATTGATGTTGACAACGTGTGTTACACGACATCAAGACTATGTTCTGACTTCATATTACGTTGACAACGACGACGATGTCAACGTTGACGTTGATGATGACGACGACAACGTCACGGGACGTCAAGATGACGGCGTCCTTGTCAATGCAACGTCATAAGGACGCTTGGTGTCAGTTCGTTGACGTCGTTGCCGACGTGACGCAACTCGACGTCACGAAGACGTCCCGACAGCTTCACGACGTCGACGTCATCGTCGACGTCGTGAAGCCGTCGGGACGTCCACTACTATCCGTATTTACAACGACGGAAGCATTCTACTTTTCCAACGAAGTTCACCTGCCGGCAAAATATTTCTAGAGTGTCTGATGTCCAGAGACGGAGTTATTTAGTCAAAACGCGGCCACGTGAGAACGAATGATAACCTAAAGACGTCATAAAATGAGAAATAGAATAAAAAATCATAGCAAACCGTGAGGTTGTCGCTTTTTAACCTGATGGCTCCACCTCTGGACATCGAAAAGACTACAGAAGTACTCGGACGTCTGCCACCGCTTTGATATCTTCTGTGATTTTTGTTTTTCACGAGCCTTCAAGATCGCACATGTACAAGCGGCAGCTAAAAACCGTGAGTATGCCCCCTTTCAGTCATGTTGCGAGCCTGTTAGACCTTCTTCGAAAGCGCAACTGCATTTTTTTTTTTTTTTTTGCTATTAAAGAGGGGCCAGTGGTGTACCAGCGGGCACCGCGGACGGCAGCCATGTTGGATGATACGCTATTGGCTGACCGTAAGCATTGCCAGTGGATTCATATTGATCCTTTCTCATGGACGGCAGGGGTGTGAACGCGCAGATTGTAAGCGGCCGTAACGAGAGTTGTCGTAAGAGTTCGTAACGTAACTTAACGTAAGAAACGGCACAGTGTGAACGGGTTTTTACTATCGCTCTGAAATGAATTAAACTGCGGGGCTAACTGATAGAAAAAAAAAAACCTGAAGAACTATAATCAATAAGCAAGAAGCGTCAACCTAATAACTCACGCTCTGCGTTTGTTAAGTTGTCCGTGTCTCATAACACCGTAACCCTTTTTTATGATATTTTCAAGTGATGATGGTGTTGTATACAGTTCTTACTTCTTACATACTGGCCAAGCACGCTGCCAGTGTCTTGCCCGACTTTCGCTGCTCATTTCTTCCTAATCATTCCTAGGACTGAACTTTGACGTCCTATTTTAAACTTGGAAGGAAATTTCAACAAGGCTTGTTTTCAATTTGGACAGCCAAACATTTAGAAATGTTCTAAACAAGGGTTAAATGTAGTTTTACCTAACCTAACTAATAGGTACCACAATTAAGAAAAAGTGTTCCTTAAGTTCAAATGTATGCCTCGCTGCGTCGCGAAAACCAAACCTGGTAGTGGGAGTTTCTGGGTCCCATTTTTTCGGGAACTTTTTCCACGAAAGCCATTTATATTCGCAACAACCAAGAGGGGACACCAGTTACCACCCCTTAAAAAAATACGGAGCTATCGCTCATCCAGCCCTCGTCGAACTTGGCTAGGTACTTATAGGTACCTAGCAGAGAAGGTCGGTTAACGTTTTACCGCGGTTAAAGTTAACCGGCTTCGAGCAAACGGGCTAAGATGACAGTGACGACATTCCTGTAAGGAAATTACAGTAATAATATTACTCTCTGTTGTAAAGAGTAATATAATATTTTACTGTTCTAGGCTGGTAATTTAGTAATGTAATGAATTGCTTTCAGGCAGTAATTTGTAAAAATTACTAATTACTTTTAAAATAACTTTTTCCCCAAATAAAAAAAGTTCGTCTGCAAGCTTTAAGAAAAAGGTAGAAAAATCCTTTTGCGGCGTAAAGTGTGAACGGGACATCAGAGAAAATGAACGATGGTCATTTGAGAGCAAAGCCCCGTACGAGGAACACGCTAGACTCACAAAGGCGGGCTCTAGAGGAGGAAATGGAGAAAAGCTTGCCTGCGAAGACATCGCTATGAAGGCCATGGCTCAAGAACTCCAGACAGGATAGATTCACGGTACCAAGTCATCACGACGGTTCTTTCCTGAGCTGAGAGTTGTGGGAATCATGGGGTTCCCTATCTCCCTATTTAGGCCTAGCTTCAAGCAGGCCGTGAGAGTTGTCGTCACCAATGGTGGCGGCTACCCGGTTATGGAAACCGAGGCTGTATTTCCCGAAGGGGACGGCTCTCCCTCGGCCACGTAGGGTGAATGTGCCGCCGGCGCACTCTTGAGAGTGATAGTGGACGCGACTGCTACCGGCCTCCCCGGGCGCATCCATATATCTGAGGCTACATAAGCCGACCCCGAAGGAGGGCCGCAGGCTTGGGGAGGAAGTGGCCAAGTGGGCTAACGCGTGTCAGCTCGCAGCGTGGAGCGAAAGCTTGCGCTGGGAACCTCCTGGGTTCGATCCCCGCCGCCCCCGCCCGTTTCGATCTGGATGAGTTTCGTACCGGCACGCGTTCGTGTGATCACTACTGCGTGGTGCACGTTAAAAACCCCAGGTTAGCGGTTGTACTGCACTGGCTAAATTTCTCATCTACATCTAAGAGACCGATTACCGTTGAGGCGCATCTCCATCAAGGCTGTATAAACATAATGAGCAAACCAATTTTAGGGCCGGAGGCTCTCGTCGGCGGAGGCCCTGACTCTACGGAGCTCGGTTGTTTTTTTTCGGTTTTTTTTTTTTATGGACCTCCGACTTTCCGTGAATCTGTCGATTGCGGCAGCGCGGGAGACCGACCAGGTGATACTGGCAATTGAGCCAACGCCCAGACTTTTCCTATCTTAGAGCGAAACGCATTTACATTTTAGCAATAAGCAGGTCGAGAACGGACTCACTGTGTTAGTGTTGTCTCTCGTCCACCAGTGGCCAAAAAAGCCAGTCAATGGACGGACCCGGCCATAGCCGGGCAAAGAGCGGACTACGGAGTGGGTATTTACCTCAATGAGGACTTTGGGATAGGTTGAGAAACCCACACAGTACAGTGTGAGCTACATGATCACCGGAACCGATCAACCACCTTCTTTTTATCTTCTGACCTCTAGTCTATGCGTGGGTAAAAACGAGAGCGTTGTTACGTTGCGACATTTTAGACGCATTACTGAACGAGTGTTGAACAAAACACTCATGAAAAGTATTTAAGATAAGTTACTAAAGACCCATTTGGAAATTTATTTGGTGTAGTATTTAAGTTACTTCTACTAAGAACTATCTTGATTAGAGTACAAATACTTTGAAAAAGGAATTTAATTGCATTCGAAGATGCTCGGGAAGTAGGTTGCAAGCTGGCAATATAAGGAAAAAAAATACGTCAAAAAGGGTGCTCCATTTGTGATGACTTCACTGTAAATCACATCCTTCTGTGATCTTTACGACGTTAAAGAAACGGCTGAGCTGCTACAATCGAAATTTGAAATAATTTAGAGCATGCAATATAAAGGGTACTTAAAGATTTTAGGAACAGGGGGGACTCACGCATTGCAGGCATGGCAACTGATGAGCTTTAGTTCGGTGGCAGGCTCGGTTTATGACGCCTTCCGCAATAAGTTCGTAATACGCCTTGGCGCGATTTGGCGGACTTTATACATAGTCCGGCATTGCCTATTCTTAACAGCCGAACTAGAAGTTAAACAGGCAACTAGATTCGATGATGAATACGCGAGCGAATGACAAACGTGCACACTCAGGAGTTACAACAATTACAGGACAGCAGCCCCTGTCGCTGATCAACAACCAAGAGCGATTAATTTGTCTCCCGTGCTAACGGCGAGGAGGAAAGCCTGTTCCTTCAAACTGTCAAAGAATACTAGGAATATCAAGAAAGAAACATAAGTATAGCACAAGAAAGTGTGCATGACACCGCTTTCAATATCTAGCTCCACTTGGCGGAAAAGTAGGTTGGAGGATTCTGAGAATGAAACAATGTGCGCATTCGGAAGCAGATAAAAGAAACGCCCTTAAAGCAGCTTGGGAGACAAAGTAAAGCCACAATATGCACACAAGGAGCTGCGGGGGAGCCCAACCTAGGTCACTCACTGCAGCTCAATAAAGCCAGCAGAATCTATACTTGTTTTCACCTCAAGAACCGAAGTAAAAAGAAGTCACACACTTCAAGGAGCATTCCTAGCCTTCACCTTTATGTAGGGAAATAAGATATATCTGGGTGCATTTTAGATTAGATATTTGTTATCTTAACGAGAAGTACACGTTTCAAACGCCAAAATCATCGCCTCTTTTTCTGACAACCAAATCTTGTAAGAGCTACTTCGCGCGGCGTATTAACAGTGCTCAATAATTCCTTTTCTTTTTTCCTGAGATAAAAACGAGTATAAATTTCTTGGTCGAGAGAGTCTTCGCGCTCACTTGAAAACGTGTTCGCGCATTTTTTTATCAGAACCCCCTGAAGCGGCGATTCCCGAAAATGGTTCGTTGGGATTATTTTCGGCGTTAGCGTCACAGTATTCTGCTGACGGAACCACTCTTCAGAGAAAAGGTGTGAAATCCGGATGACGTCACCACCAGGTTGCTAACTCCAAGCGTAACGTGCCATTCAAAGACAATTTAAAATAATTAAAAAAAAAAAAAGCCGAAAGGGCACATAAAAGCGGGCGTACTTGGGGCTATCCATTTGGTCTTTTGTTGGCGCTCCGAGACTGCGTTTTTGCTCGTGCATTGTTTCCTGTCCTGTGTTTGGTCGCTTGCCTTCAGTTCTGCGATCGGTTTAGCTTTTGTCCTGGAATCTGCCGATCCCTAGTTGCGTAGATTGTTGTGGCGACGAATATTTTCAAAGGTTGAAAAATGTATTTGAGATACTGGGTACATGATAGTTAAAAATGTAATTAAGATAGAGTAGGAAATGCAGTAGTGGAACATTACTTGCAAGATGCGTAAATACTAACAGAAGAATTTAACATGCAGTATTCTAAGTAGAGTATTCACGATAGACTCAAGTCTGGACTGCGCCAACGAGTGCTTAGCTTTCACCGCACTGTCAGCCTAGTGGTAAACGGCTGATAGGCTACAATGCGAAGGGCACATCACCAGTGAGGTCAGCACAACTTAAAATCTGGTAGGACAGCTAGGACACGCGGATCCCCAGCCTTCTTACTCTTTCGTCAAGCAAGGTCAAAGTGTGAGTTTCGACCATTATAAACAACAAACGACCGGAATGTGTAGTTAATTTCAAATGCCTTGTCAAGAACCCACAACGTAACGTGCGTAGCCTTGTCCTTGACAAGTGAAGTTGCTTTTGGTCGGAAAACACGGGAAGTGAACAAAGCTGGTGCCGCACGTGGTATGTCCCTGCCTCTCCTTAGGGAGTTTAGTCGGGAATAAGGAAACGAGGAGGATGTCACCGCCCGTTTGATGAAGAAGTACAGATTTTTCGGAAGCTCGAGCTATCCCTTTCCTCAAGTGGTGACGCTTCTGCCCAACAAACATCCAGCCCAACTGTGTGACAACGTGCAAGAACTGGGGCTCTTCGGGTGTCTTGGAACAAAACTCCTCGAGTATTCGTCGACTACTGCTCTTGGGAGAAAAGGATCAGAGCGCATTCGAGTCGGAAGGGAAGCGTTTCCTACGATTTCTTGCAAGAACGAGTTTCATGGCCCGACTTAAGTTACTGGCGCTGACGATAACTTCTCCAAATTCAGAAAGAAGGAATCATATCACCATTTAGCCAAGGACCTTCGCCGTTGAATTAAGAGCGAAACTGGTGAGTCGACTGTCTTTGAGTGGCATCGTGTTTCATCGTGTTTAAAACGTTTTCCGTGTGCGCCAGCGGAACGACTGTTCAGTATGGTTCGCATTGGGGCGCATTAATCTGTTGCGGTGTAAACAGAAAGATCTGAGTTCTAGAACATACACTGTAAATAAGATAAACACGAATTACTGCCTCAATGTATTGAAAAGTGATACCAAAGTAATTTCATTACTTTTTAAAATCATTTGTAATGTAATGTAAATACTCTTAGTATGTGGCATTGTGTAATATAATGCCATTATATTTTCACAGTTTTCATAAAAGGAATTTCTAAAGTAATCTAATTACTTTCTAAAAATTAATTTTGCCATCTCTGCTGCAGATTAGCTGCGCGCAGCAATACTGTCCCGTTATTGACTGTCAGGAACCCTTTGAAATTGTTTTCTCAGAACTGTACAATCAAAGATATAAATCGTGTATATAATACTACCTTAGAACATAAACGCTACCTGATATGTTGTTTATACTCCGTTAACCCTTAAGCTGAGACTGCAGCCAAATACACGAGCACGAGAGCTCAAGGTCGCTGCTTTGAAGCGTTCTTCCGCAGAATGAGCACCCGAGCTAGAACTGCACATCTCAAAGCCAGGGGCGCGGGTCAGCTTGCGTTCGAAACTTTGGCTGCAGTCTCAGCCTAAAGTTGAGCAGAGAATAGTGAAAGTTCGACTTCTATTATTGTTTTCTTTGTTATGTGATAGTTCCACCAGTGTCACTAAAAATACCTTCTAACACCATGCCAGCATTTCATGAAACTAAATTCTAAATATATTACAATGCGTGTTTCTTGACCATATGCATCACGGCTAGTTTTCATAGAATAAAGAAATAATTATATAAAGCTGGTTTCTGAAATCATATGGTAAAGGCGAACTTTGTCACCATTGAGCATTGTTTTGTTAAAAATTATTAGAAACATATACAAACATCACAAAGGCTGAAATACCCTGAGCCTAAATTCTGCGTAACCTTTCTCCGTAGATTCGGACACGCCAACATCAAGTACGATGATGAAAAGCTGTGTACTTTTCCGACAGCGATAGTCGGTCATGTGACCGGGCATGTCCACGAAAGGGCGGCCCTTCGCGCGCAAACAGTGTATCCAACCCCTTGCGTGCCTTCCTCGCGACAGCGGGCGCTTTCAGGTGCATTTTACTACAGTCCGCTCGAGCATACTGCGGAAAAAGCTACATCCCCAGCGAACCAATCAGCGCGTCAAATCAAGTAACGTGACAACGTACCGATGGAGTGCACTACTTCCGTGGTGAGCTGTCACGTCAGGTGGTCCTCACTCATCGCTTCGATTGGCTTTCGGGGGGCCGGACTCTCGTCCCTTGTCAAGTTATGGTCAAGCAGAGTATATACTCAGTTTCGTCTCACGATGGACCGCAGCGAATGCTACGAACCGTCTCAGCCAATCAGGAGCTTCGCGCCTGCCACGTGACAACATCACGCTCCGCAAATCGCTCCGCCCAACCATATGGTAATGTGACAACCCCTGAGCTCTAGATTGGCTCCGGTAGCTCGTAGCGACCGCTGGGCTCCACGGAGAGGCGAAGCGGAGTACAGCGAGAAGCGAACGAGCAGCGAGAGATTGACGACTTCATCGGCCTTAGTGTCTGGGTCCACGCACTCGCGTCGAGGGCTTGTCAGAATGTGTACACAACGGGGGACGACGCAGAGGTCTCGGGAACACGATGCGGACAGCGTCGGTGGCGAGCCAGCAAGCTTGCAAGCTTCGTCCGAGCATCAAGAAAGAGCCGGAAAAGCTTCCCTTCTGTTGCAGAGTCTGCGTCGGCGCACTCGTGGTCTGTATTACCTTCTCTTCAACGTTTTTAGTTGTTTTCTTTCAAGTCAAGTTCAAGTCTTGACGGTTGAGCGAGTTGGTGTGCATTTGAAAGCATGATTGCGCTGTCGGACAATGACATTGGAATAACAGAGAACACAGAGGGTTAACTCCCTTTCTTCTTCGAGTAATTTGGACAAGTGAGAATAAAAAAAAAGGTTTAAAGTGCTCCAAGTCATGCCTATCCTCCCTGTGGGTATTTAAAAATATAAGTATAGGCAATAACTGTTCCTAGGGGGTGGGGCAACAATTTTTGTACTTTTCGCAAATATTGCTCTGAATTATTTCCCCGACGTTTATACCATACAAAACCCGTATTAGATTTTCTCCTCACAAAATGGTAGTCGCAGATAAATTCAAAAAAAAAAAACGAGCAGGTTCACACTGTCAACAAGCAGCCAGAACAAGAGGTCACGTGATCTCAAGCCAATTATATGCCGCCAGTGTTTATCAAGTGCTTGGAGTTGGACAAGACACGGCACACGCTCTGAGTCCCAGACATTGGTAACCCGGGGTCACACTGCTGGCACATCATATAAAAGACAGTATGCAAACACGATTCACCGCAAAATCCGTGGTTCGAATGCCGCGTGCCAATCTTTATCGTTTAACTCATTGCCATGCGGCATTCGAAGCACGGAAATCGTGGTGAACCGTGTTTCCATATTGCCTATTGTATAGTGTATAAACAGTGTCACCCCGGCTTTAGGTTTCGGCCATTGTTGTCATTACAGCAATTTGACACGCGCCACTGCTACGCTCTAAGAAATGTCTGCGCGTCTGCTTTCCTGCAAAACATTCGAAGGGCCAATATCTGAGATGTACGATATCAGTCCAGCGAATGATTAGGCGGGACATCGGTTTAGACCTCGAAATTAAGTCTGCGCTGTGGAATTACGCATTGCAAGCATGACGCTTTTCGTTGCGTAATGCCACAGCGCAGACTTCATTTTTAGGTCAAAACAGATGTTCCGCTTCATCCGTCGCTGGGCTGATTTTGTAGATCACAGAGATTGGCTTTTTGAGTGTTTTGTGGGTAAGTAGGTGCGCAGGCATTTCTTAGAATGTAGGGCCGGGCATCGATTAAATTGCTTAGCTCGACAAATTGACGCCATTTAATCGATAAATGAATCGATTAACCGGTCTCGTTCATTTCTGCGCATTATAATTTTAAATTAAGATTTCGCCGTGTTTGTCCTTCTTGTTTTCTCCAGTCTCAGGGTTGTCTTAAATCATAAACGTAAACCAGCTCGTCTGCGCCTTATCACTCATTTCAGTAGATCAAAATTACATTTTGTTTTGCCTTTGCTGGATATGTGATAAAACGCGCAATATACATTTTTGATTATGGCTATCAATCTCTATATGTAGTTGAGAACCGTTCAAGGACACTCAAACTCACAGACTATTACTTCAGCTGCCTGAGCCAAAGAGGTCCGTTAACATTCTCCGGCAGAGACCTCCTTTCATTGTTTAGAATAGTCATTGTTGCGCTAAACGGACACGCGCACAGCCTTGAAGTAACCAGAGCACGTGCGACCTTCTGCACTTGCCTGAAGTTACAAACCTTTTCCCTATAGCTTATATTACGGTAAAATTTTACCTAAATTTTTCCATTTATACAGGCGTACTCTACGTCGAAGTTTTTTTTTTACTTGTATTTTTTTTACTTCAATATATAATTAATTCTTCTAGTTGCCCGCCTACCGTGAAGCCAATTTATTTTATCGTCTGCTTAACTACCGGCATCGTGTTGTTTCTATCGGTTTGACATGCAGCAAGGCAAACATAGAATAAGTTAAAACGGGTTTCCTGGGATTTTCAGCAGTATCTTATTAAACATACACTAAACTTCCGACTGCGTGTTTTATCGATTAAATAAAAACTAGCTCCTATTTGGAAGAGTTAACTTATTCAAGGGGCAATTCATATTAGCGAAACGAAAGGCATGTTTACACAGTACCGCTTGCTTACGTTTCGTTATAGGAGTTTTATTAGATCGTTCCGATAACCCCGATGACGAAACCCGATACTCCACTGGCAGCTCTGGGCATGCATCGTATCAATAGAGAGTTTTAGGGAACCGGAACAAAATACGATCGATAAACAAAAACGATCGATACCTTGGATCGGGCGTGTGGACCGATCGTGTGCCCTGAAACGGCTTTGGGGGAACCGTATTTGCAGACAATAGCAGACAATCGGTACAGGTCGCGCCCCCTGGCAACGGAACCTGCATCTGCCTCATCGAGAAAAGACAAATTTGCGTGTGTTTGTACAAATCGCAGAAACTTAAGTAAATAAATATCGCACCCTAATTATATAGAGAACCAAAAATATAGTATACCTACTTATAGTTCGTCTCGTTTTTTTACTGGAATGAATGCGCTTCCGTAATACAAAACCTGACGTATTACGGCGTGTCGCCCCTGCACAGCGAAGTTCTAAAATGTTCGTCTGCTAAGAAGCAGACGAGCTTTCCCACAACAATGGCGCTCGATCTTTTTGACCATGACTTGGAATTGGCTCTATTCAGCGAAACAAATTTAGAAAAAGGGATTTTGTACGACTGTCTGCGCACTAAGTGTGGCGTGAGTCCCTTTTGAACTTCCCGCTTTCTATAAGCGAGGCACGCACGCGCGTGCCGTGGGGCCCGTGACTTGTGCAGGGGCACGAGGGAATAAACATTCTTTTTGGTTTGCCATGACACGCAGTCAGTCGCATTTCTTTCGGGTGCCACCGAGCACCGATACACTAAGAGAAGCCGCTTGTTGGGGGCAAGGCATCGGACGTTCAACTGGGCGTAGCTTTTGAGTAAACAAAAAAGTTGTGATACCAGGAATGATGTGCGGATACCACGAATGATGTGCCAGCGTATTTTTTTTTCTTTCAGTTTACCAGATTTATATACTTGGGGAATAAAATAATGCCTCGATCGTATATGGTAACTTGTTTTCTAATAAATCATGCGTTCTCAGCGGGCAAGCTTCGGTGTTTTACATCAACCAAATATGATGTTTACACCAAACACGTCCTGATATGCTGAAACGTTGCCGAAAACAAACTCGATTTGGCACAAGAACACGCTCGCGCGCGCTTATCATCAACATTCGAAGTCGTCTGCTAGCGATCCTGTCTCTTTCCCTCGAGGCCCAATGCAGGATCGAGTATTAAGAAGGATCATGGTCAAATAAAACTAGAAATATTAAATCTCGAATAAAATACAAAAATAACCAAAATATACTCACTTTCTCAAGTTGATGCGGCCATTTTTCTTGTACAAAGCTAATTCAATTCAATTTTCAATTTAATTCAATTTTTATGTTAAGATCAAGTCATACAAAATAAAGAGCTGGCCCACAAAAGCAGCATTCTGCTTGTATGTGGGGTCAGGCGACCAACTACAATACATGTTGTTACAAAAAAAAAAGAAAAAGAAAACACTCCGCAGCACAAAAAAAAAATGAAAGGAACACAAAATTAGCAGCACAAATAAATACAAAAAGGAACACTTTAGAGTATGCAATATAGGTGTTTATAGCCAAGTCTACTCACGCAACCATGAAATAAAAGTACGAAACATCTCCAACGGTTAGGCTACGATATCTACAGCTCAGATGCTCGACACCAATTCCTTAGTTTCCTTTTTAGTACCCTAGTGGATTCTATATTCATAAGGGACTCTGGGAGTTCGTTAAATAAGTCAGGAATGTAAGGATTTCTGTTTTTCTTTCCATACAGTGTGAATATTTTTGGAATGACGTATCTTTCAGTACGTCTCAAATCTCTATTTTTGTTTACGAGGAGGTCAATCCGTTCCTTCGCTCCTCGCAACGAGAAGTTCTTTTTCAACGCTGCGTCATTCCAAAGTGCTAGAGCGAGAAAGGAGTAGCGCCTAGCACCTCCCGAAGTAGAAAGATGTTGTCTACTGCTGTAAACCGCTTGCGAGGAGGAGGCGGAGGGACGGTGGTAGATGCGGCGCTCATGTTGCTCTCTTACGGTACAGATAGCAGACGAACACGGTCGTACGCCCGAGTACCGATCGTTGCGCCGTGCACGGTACGACCACCAAGAAAATATAAAGGAAAACCTGTAACTTTACTGCTGTACACTTATTAAAACTATCACCTAATGTTCAAAGGGCTCGTTTCATAGGATATATGTGATTAGCATTTGTACAGAAATTTTTAATTCATGCAACATTTTTAAACTAAAAAGTATCCGGAGCCTTGATGCAGAAGGCTGTTGCTCACTCTGTTGCCACTACAGATAATCCTCAGTCATAACAGCAGCTGTAAAAAACGGGTGATAAGTGCTCAAAATGCACATCCAATGTTTGTATAAAAAGAACAAAAAAAAAACTTATACACCTGTATTCACCAGGCGCGAGTAGCGCCTGTTTAACCACTGACTAGCGACGTCATCGACTAAAATGATCACGTGGCGAGTGATAGTCGCCGCTAAGTGAGCGCTTGATATTCACCGGTCCTGTTTAGGGCCTAGTCGCCCCGCGCGACTAAGAAGTCGACTAATAAATCTTAGCCATGGGGTAGGGCTAGTTTAGCGGGCGACTAGTAGGCGTTTAGGGCCAAATATGGCCGACCTGCGAGATCTTTTCGAGCTCGAAGAGCTTTCCCAAGTGCAAGCGCTTCGCGTGATGCCCCGTACGGTACGCGACCGGCAGAACCCATTCATTATATGGAGCGACGACAATTTCAAAAGGCGGTACAGGCTGAGGAAGGAGACTATGATGTTTGTTGTGAACCTGCTTCGGTCAGACCTCAACGAAACTTCGGTGAACAACGCAATCTCGCCGGAGCTTCAAGTTCTCAGCGCCCTCCGCTTTTTTGCGAAAGGCAGCTATCAAGACGACGCTGGAGACATCCACGGCTTCAGCCAGCCCACCTAGTCGCGGATCGTAGGTCGGGTCTCTCGGGCTCTCGCGCGAAGACGCGCCCAGTTTGTGCACTTTCCTGAAAACCGCAGGGAGCAGCGCTCCACGATCCAGCTCTTCTTCGAACGATACGGGTTTCCCTCCGTGGTTGGGCTTATCGACGGCACTCACATACGGATAAAGAATCCAGGAGGGCCAATGAGGCTTTGTACATCTGCAGGAAGAAGTTCCATGCCCTAAACGTTCAAGTGAGTTAGCTAACAAATTTATTTCCATTTTTCCTAGTACGCTAGCAAATTCATTACGTTTTTGTGGACATTCAAAACGATATCCAAAAAGAGTATTTAAGTTAAATAAGTGAGTACCAGGCCAAACAGCAACTACCTAATACTCATCTCTCAAAAAAGTATTCAAGTAGAACATATTTAAACCACTAACCAGTAAAAACTTTTTAGAGCTTTCGAGAGAAAGGTGCCTTGTCACTTCACCTTTCTTTCCAGATTCCTAGGAAATAGAACATCAGTTTACTATAGGCTTTTACCAGTGTTTTGTGGCAGTGCTTCCTGGCTATAAGCCTATAAGGAATACGTCATTCCACCCTGGCTTTGTATACGTACCCTGGTGCGCGCTTACAGGCATTCCTGCTTCAAAATCTAGGCTGTGTCTAACGCTTTGGGGCGTGCAAAGCGACAATTGAATGGCCAGCAGATGTCTTTGGTGTCCTGCCCTGCCACGAGACGTGTGTCTGCTTACACTGAGGCGGCACATTTGTTTACCGAGATGCAGTACCTACCTCAGAGGTAGGTGCTGCATCTCGGCCCAAGAGTGTCTAAACAAAAAAGAAAAAAAAAAAAAGCCTGTGGTCGCAAAGCACTGCAATTAGTCATATTTTTACTTTCCCGCCTTCCGATGAAAAGTGTGGGGGTATCTTACGACCAATGTAGCAAATGAGTACAACATACTTGCAAAAGGTATTGATAGGTTAGTGTACCAAATATTGGCTTTTTAAATTATTTGAAAACTATCAACCCACCCTAAAAAGTATTTTGGGTGGGGCAACTTAAGAAGAGTATGTTACGTACAATACTGCATTTTCCTTTCCAGCTGGTTTGTGATGCTAAGGAGAAAATAACCAACGTAGTGGCACGGTGGCGTGGTAGTGCTCACGATTCAAGGATCTGGGAGGAATGTGCCCTTCGGGAGAAGTTTCAAGAGGGGGTAAGCTAGTGTTTGCTACGATTATTGTTCGCAAACATTCTAAAGTGGTACATAGTAGCCTCATTACTGCCCAGCCTTAAAAAATAATAAATATTGGGATTCAATCACTCTGAAATAAAGACACATATCTCTTTTGTGAACATATTTTAATGTTTATGCACTTTATACTTATTTACACACAGAAAGTGACAGGCCTCCTACTGGGAGACAACGGATATACGTGCAGTCAGCATCTCTTGACACCAGTCCTCGGTGCACGGCCGGATAGTCCAGAAGAAGAGTACAACACACGACACAAATCTATAAGGAATGCCATTGAAAGAGTGATCGGGTAACTGAAAAACAAGTTCAGGTGCCTTATCCGAAAACTTGAAATCTCCTTAGACACAACAAAGGCTGTGATAGTAGCGGCATGTGTGCTCTTCAACATTGCCAAGGACCACAACGGTAATAAGATTGCATAATATGAATGGAATAGACATCCATACTTTAAACTCGTCTCAATGCGGCCTATATTTTTTTCTTTTAGATGGGGATGATTTTAGTTCAGACTCTGACACGGACTACGAATCAAGCGATTCAAGTGAAACCAGTTCCGAAAGTGATGAAACTCCCGAGGATCCTCCAAGTGGAACTGCATTCAGGTCGCACTTCATACAAACCCATTTTTCTTCAGGTACATGAAACAAATGTAAACCTAGTGGTGAAAAGCATGAAAAGAGCACGGCCAACGCAATGAAACACAAGCAAAATAAATGTTTAGACGAAGAGAAGTTGGTCTGCCTTAGAAGCATGGCGACACCCTGGCGTGAACAATGTACTAGTGCAGTACAACTACTAACTTGGGGTATTAGGTGCATGTCGTGCAGTATCGACTACACTACCACATAATACAGAAGCGCTGACAAGCGACTGAAGTAAAAATTAAAAATAAAAAAGCACATGTTGGTCGAAGAAATAGAGTACCACCAAAGTTAACACTACGGACATCAAACATTTCTGGTGGCCTGTAAACAAAAGCATCCTTGTCACATAATCCTGCTTAAAAAGACAATGAAGATGATTTGAAAGTTTTATTTCACTATTAAAACACGTCTTATGCATGACCTAGGTAGTGTTGTCCAAGTTTTAGACCGAAACAGACACGTGCCTGTTGCCAAAATAAAACACGGCCTGGAACGAAGTTATGTGACAAAGATGTTTTTTTTCTCTCACAAGCCATCACGGTTGTTTTAGTCCTGTGCTAGCATTGTCTGATTTTTTCGCTGCCAGTATTTTAACTGTACGCTAAGCACACTCAGCTGAAGCTTGTTTTGCTCTTCCAGGAATTGTTGCTGCTGGACCTCCCTCTTGAATTGTTGCTGTAAAATCTTCATTTGAAGATCGTGTTGTTGCTGGTCGAACTGCATCTGCTGCTGTAATTTTTCATTATAGCAGTCAGCTACGAGCTCGGTACGCTTTGTTGCACTGCCACGGAGACCTGGCTGCCTAAGCAAAAGAAAACGTGTTTGCACTCACAAAAGTGTTTTACAAAAAATGCAAGTCACTTCAGCGGTGGAAATTCAATAAAAGTGATATAATTAACTGCTCCTGTGGCTTGAGGTAACTGAAACCTGGGAAAGGTTTTTGGGGGAACCATGTCACCCAAGGAATGTTGAAAGTAAGAGCTCCAAGGCCTTCTTTTTTTCCCCAAAATTTAGGCGTATAATGCTTCAAGACAAATCTTTTGCCCTAGAGCAACCCAACTGCCGCCCCTGTAAAAGTATTGTCTGCGATGTACTAGAGAGATTTAGTATAGCATACGCAAGCGTTTTGTGTATGCAAAGAATAGTGTCACCATAGGTTTTATATGACAACATTATTTTTAGCGTACTCAATACTCACTCCCTAATGCGGAGTTTTGCAACGAGTACAAGAATGCACACCTTCTGTGATGCCTGATCCCAGCACGTCGCTGCATTGTAGTGGCAGTACCGTTGTTCCTTCTTACAGTCAAGGATCCAGCAGGAGGTAAATGAAGGTTGGATGGTCGGCTGCATTCCACATAGTTAAAGACATATCAGATTATTATGTCATGACTCGGTCACACTAGCCTGGGAATGTTGGTGCATATCAGGCTGAAAAGGAATAGATTGAAGATCTAGGAATGATAAATTACCTTTAACTAAATGACTAGCAAACGTATTCAGCCATTCTGGAGCTCAAAAGATTCTTTAAGGTATTTCTGCTATTACGGAAATAGAACAATAAGGTGAGACCGGTAACTTTTGTGGTAGGCTTGCTTGGGCAAGAAAAAGGAAGAAAACAGGGAACAGTTTCAGGTCTAGGGGGAGCACTCAATGCACACATTGAAGCTCGCACAAGTAGGACGTACCTGACTAAGCACAGCACAAGGAAGTAAGTCACTCAACGCACAATAGTGCAGTGGTTTTACAGGCGGCGCACTGGACGTTCACTCAGTGATGATGCACTGTTAAGTTTCTTACAAACACAGCACAACACAGTAGAAACCGCACAGACATATGCATGAAGACTAGGTACCATCATTGATTAATTAGACCGGTACTCTCAAGACAAAATTCAAGTTTCTCTACCAGCTTCTACTTCCATGCTTTGCTTAGAAATTTAGCAAATTTGCCGCAAAGATTAAGATAAAAACTCAAAAATATGATTTTCCACAGGAAAACTAGTGAGGTTACTTCGGACATCACACAACCTCCAGAAGAAAGTCAAGATACTGAGCACTCATTTCAATACAGGTTGTTTTGTTTTGTTTTGTTTCCTTACCGAAGACAGATACTCTATTTCGCATTCAACCTGCATCAGATATGTTCCCTGTCAGGTAATAGCATCTGCATCAGCATACTCACGTGTTCAGCAGCACCTCTTCCGGTTCATCAAGGTGTTCCGGCGCAGGCACTTGGCTGCAGGTAGTACAGTAACCTCTATTACAAGATTCACGCTTTTTCTTGCTTGGCTAGCACCAGACTTGTACACGTTACTGAAAAAAAGTAACTGATTACAATTACAATTACTACACTCAAAAAAGTAACCGATTACCGTTACTGATTACTGCCTCCCAGAAGTAATTGAACAATTACTGCAAAGTTATTGATTACTTTTCAAGTTACTTTCACGTTACTTCTTATTGCGATGACAGAAATACACAAATACACAGTAAAATATTGCGTGCACAATTTTGTTTGGTTATTGTTCCCTTTTTTGTTTTCAGACCCTGACCTTGTCGTGTAGCTGACGCGTCGACCTAAGGAACAAAGCCCACTAAAAAGTCAATAGCGAGTTCCCGTTTCCCGTCGACTTTATCAGCAATCTGCAACGAGATCCGGAACTCCCCAGCCAAGGCTGGTGGCGCGCTTGTAGAAGAGCGTGGCGCAAAAGAAAAAAGGATTTGCCGACTAATCCTAGTTTTATTTTTTTTAGATGTTAAAAAAATGTCAATCATTTTTGCTCCATGGCTGAGTAACTATGTTGATTTTTGTGAGAAAAAAAATTGTGGAATGAAAAATGTAATTGGTAATTGTGTAATTGATTTTGTAATTGATTACAGAAAAAAGTAATTCAATTACTCCGAGCGTTACAGCTTGACAAATGTAATTGAAGCGTTACAAAATTACACTTAACTGTAATTGATTACAAGTAATCAATTACTTGTAACGCGTTACGTACAAGTCTGGCTAGCACCCATACTTGGTTAGTTATTGTTCGCAGCTAACAAATCCACTAAAGGTTCGCATCTTCATAATTTTTTTTTTTTTTTTGGGGGGGGGGAGGATGTAATCGTCTTTTTGTGTGCACTGGTGAAATTCTTTTACTCTTCCATATGCGTCGTCATCATTTTTGTAGGAAATATCAAGAAATGAAAATAGCTAGCCAATTTTGAATTCTGTGCAATAAAGTTTGATAAAGCCTATTCGACTAAAGCAAAGTCAATAAGAAAAATATTTATTTATTATTTATATTCTAAATACACCCAAAAGTAGGACATACGTGCTTAGCAGCAACTCCACTGGTGTAGGTACGTGCTCCAGTGTGGCCTCTTCCACCAATACACAATCTTCTTGGACGCAGTCGAAACGTTGCTCTGGTGCGGTCGTTCTAAAAAAAAAGTGAAAAAGTAGGGTTTCCCATTTATTATAAGGATGAAGTAGAATAACTCGATGAACTCACGTTTCTCCGTCCATTTCCACGTCGTCGTCGTAAGCACTCGTGTCTCTAACAAATTCGTGAGGGAGAGCGTCTTTTATCGCGGTGTCCACGGCGGATGGCTCCTTCGGTGGTGCACCACCTCCCGTCCTCGAGAGTTCTTTGGAGTAATCCCGCCAATTCTTTTTTGCTGTCAGCTTCATGCGTCTCCATTGCTCTTTGATACGATCGAGGTCGCGAACTTTCGTTGCCGACTCCGCTCTGAAGTTTGAATCAATTACTTGCCAGGCCCTTTTTTTTTTTTTTTGTACGTTGACTTCGTGGTCGTTCGACTTGTCCTCGATGACAGCAACGTAAGGTAGAATCAGATCCAAGAGCCTTAACTTCTCCGTCTGGTCCCAGTTTTCACCTCGCGGTCTTTTTTGCTTCTGAGCCGAGGACGAACGAACGGTGGACGAACCCATCACGCACGAAACAAAGCACGACCAAAACACCTGACCAAATTGGCGCGACGGCTGATGTCGGATCGGATTGAACTGGATTCTGTCGGCTAAACTCGACAACCGGATGTCAACTGTGCGCGTCGCGTTGCTGACATCCGGTTGTTTTTTTTTTTTCCGGTAGGGCCTGAGCGGCCTGAGCGCATGCGTGATAAGGCCGCTGACGTCACTTCCGCCGTGTAACTCCTGACTAGATAGTCGCCCGCTCGCACAGAGCAAATCGGCGCTCGTGAATACCGCAGAACATAATCGCATGTTAGTCGCGGATTTCTTGTTTAGCTCGCGACTACTTAGTCGTGCTACTAACCTTAAAACGGCGCTAGTTAGTCGCGCCTGGTGAATACGGGTGATAATATGTAAAAAAAAGTGTGTGCGCCAGCGGGATTCGAACTCCCCACTACCGGACCTCAACGAGCTCAAGGAATCGGCGCTCAAACCCACTGAGCTACCGAGGAGACGATTTCTGGGTACGGTAAACACCAATTTATTTCTATTGAAAAAGTCCTATTGCGTTTTGTTCTTTATTTTTTTTCTTATTTCCTGGCTCAAACTTTATGGACCTGCTGTCACACATGGCGCTCCTCCCAGGCACTGCCACGATTTATTTTATTCATGTTTGGAGCCCCGGCACGCGCTCTCCGCCAGCGAAATAGCCGTTTTGCCAACCAAGCGAGACTGTCCATGTCGGCCATTGGTCGTGCCTTACGGTTCCACCAGCGCATTACGGTAAGATCGCAGAAGACAGGCGCATGCGCAGTTCGTATCGGAGGGCCCATCGTACCGTATCGGATGTGCAAAAACGGTTCCCTAAAACTCTCTATTATCGGTATCGTTATCGTTCGTATCAGAACGATCAACTAAAACTTGTGCGCCTTTGTACGCCAAGATACGTCAAAGAGTTACCGGGACATCTTTGCTTCGTATGAAGCTTGGCAACCAATTCAAGTAACTTTGCAAGCGGAAGACGAAGCAAAGGGGGTGGGGACTCGTTGTCAAAAGAATACATAAGAAAAAGGAGCAAAAGTTTTAGTGTGAATGAGCCTTCAAACTGAGTCATTTCAGTCTCTTCTGCCTGTAGTGTAAAAGTTGTAATGCTCGTTTTGTTCTGTCCCACTGACCGTCTCAGGTCGAGGTTGAAGAGGCCGTAGGAGCTCCGCGACCCATCGTGGTAACGAAGGAATCCAAACCGGTAATGTTCAGAGGTCCAAGGAGTCGCAAAGCCCCAGTGGTCGAGCCAGTGTACCGTCGAAAGACCAACTTTCTACGAGTCACGAAGTCGGCGTTCCGAGAACCGCATCCCTCTAACGGCGACAGCAAGGGCACCCTCGGAGTGCCTCCCCGAACCAAGATCCACAACCTGTGGCTATCCAGCATCAACCGCAACGTGCTGCTGCCCGCGCTGGTTTCCCTCCGGGGCGTCGGGGTCCGTATCCTCGACAACAACGACGGCTGGCTCCTGGCGGCCTGCTCCACCTTGTGGGCCCTGATCTCGGTGGGCTTCCAGAGCGTCAACATCTGCACGACCATCATGGGCGTGGTGTCCAACAACTTCCACGGCTACCTCCTGGATCAAGTGTCTTTCGTACTCGCCACGCTGTGTTCCGTCATCTGCTCCGTGCTGCTGGCCTTCAGCCCCCGACGGCTGAACGAGCTGATCGAGCGCGTCGAGGACACGCTCTTCGCGCTGCACAGCCCCAGGGACCTGCGCCAGTACTGGATGCCGGTCATCCTTCTCACACTCGTTGGCTGGCTCTACATGGCGCTGAGGTTTGTCGCCGTCACCTGGGTGCTGGACAACCAACCGCCCAAGGACGTCTTCAAGGTGATATTGCAGACGAGCGCTTTTGCCTGATAAATGTCTAGAACGTTGTGGACGTCCCGAAAATTCGTGGTATATACCGTATTGAAAATTTGCGATGCAGACTAGAGGGTCTGAACACACCTCTGCTAGCTCGACTGACTTCTTGAAACAAAATCAACTGATAATACCGATTTTCTTTTTTTTTTTTTCGAGGCAACAGCGTTCCTTTGATTTTGAGTGATGCGAAAGTCACTTTCCAATATTATCTGGTACATTTGACCCTCTATTGCTCCTTCGATCCCACAAAAGGACGAATAGTACTCCTCCGTGGTAAATTAACCATGCGTCTTGCACCTTTTTTTTTTTTTATGAAAGCAGTATTCACTGGCATATTGAGGTTAAATGAAACACGTTTTATTTAAACATTAATAAATTTTTACATGTTTTATTGTCACCGCTGTTTTTCTTCTTTTTTTTTTTAATGCGACAGAATTAACAGTCTTTTTGGGGCGAGCCGACGTTATCAGCTTTAAAGACGCGCCAAACGGCACCTTAACTTCTTTGTCCAAGTGAAACCGGCTCCCAGCCTTGAAACCACAAGAAAAGCCTAGCCACACGGCACCTAGTTCCTCGATCCCAAAAGGGCGGATTGAAGCTGATGGATTTTGACTTCAGTCCCATTGGTTGGGCGCGTCATAATTTCAAGGAACGAGGCTCCCATTGGCCACTGCGCGCAAGTTCAAACGACCGCCACCCCGGACGTTGCGTGTCCGCGCCGTCCACGGGCAGGTGAAACGAAGCGTCCAAGGTCCGAGCGACGAGGAGAAAGCGCGCTCTGCCGTCGATACAAATACTACGCCGCAGACTAAATAAGGGAACGGAAGAATGACAAGCATGCTTTCGCATTCACAACTCATAAGATGTGCTTAGGTGTACCTCAGCCCTTTGATTAACACAGCATACATACGTTGTGGTGGGCGCAATGTTAGAAAAGACCGGCACAAAAAGCGACACAAATATCGGCCTAAAAAAGTGGCATGAAAGTGACGTCATCAATGTAACATCACAAAATAATGACTACCCAACTATGAGCGAAATGGGGCAGTTCCATATGATTTCTACAATGCTCTTGTAGCATCGTAGAAATTGTAGAAAAGGAAACTCCCCTTCCCATGGGGAGGATATCCTCCCCATCAAAGGATATCATCGGCGAATTTCTTAACATATCTCGTCTAACTTCAACGAACGTACCGGCGAAACATGCAGTGATCCACCACATAGAGTCAGCAAGAACTCCAATGTTTGCACTGCCCCGACGTCTCGCTTCAGATCGACTCCGCATAGCGAAACAGGAGTTCGAGCAAGTGTTTGAACTTGGCTATATGCGGCCGTCCTCCAGCCAGCAGCTGGAGGATGGCGCCATGCGGAGGACCTTCAGCTCTCCGCATGGCGCCAAAGATGAACGGTGACTGGCGTCCTTGCAGCGATTGCAGAGCCCTCAACCAACGAACGATCCCCTGATCACCTATCCGATACCACTCATACAGGATTTCACCAGCGCCTTGCATGAAGCAATTATGCTCAGTCAAATGGATCTCGCCCTTTCGCAGATAATAGTCGCGGTGGCTGTGCAGCGCGCTCGGCCAAATGCGAATGCGCTGGGGGTCATGTGATCACGCTCCTTGCCACTTGCTCTTTATCGGCTACGGTCGCCCGTTCCCTCGGCGCTCTAATGGCGAATTCGGGCGGTCAATCGTCGGCAACATAATTTGCCGGAACACCGGCAATAGTGTTCGCGTGGTCAGTTTCCAACTGGCGCGCACCGTTCGGGCGGTGGTTCTCCGTCGAGCACCGGCAACTTTCCGGCGCTTTTTCCGCCTGAGCTCCAAATGGCTTGGCGAGTAGGCGCCAGACTGTATCCGGTGTTGCCACTTCCAAGAGGGGAGAGAAGGTCAGTAAGAAAAAAATGAACGAAAGAGCGAATCTGATCTGAAGTCGCTTCAGCAGCCACTACTCGAGTCAATCCAAGTTGTTGGGACATGGGTGACGGCGGCGACAGGCGGCGACAGGCACTCGCTAGCGGTGTCACGCAGGCAAGAAGCGAAGTAAACTGCCACCATCTGGCGTTTCGTGTTCGGTTATTGAGGGTCACGTGGTGTGCCACTTGAGCGTTTCTAGTAGCCGGTTCCGCCGGCTCGGTCTCGCCGGTGATGGACCACCCGAACTGGTCATAAGCCTTTGCGTGCAAGAATAGGGCAGCCGAAGCATACGCCGAAGCAGGCAGCAAATGCTCGACGGCGTGAGCGCCCGCTCGAGAGAAAACGTCGTCAATCTGTAGGCGCGGACGGTCTCACATTGGATGTTAGGATGCATTCGACGTCAAGATCATTCAGTGCGTGAACGGGAAGTGGCACGTAGAAGAGAACGGTACCAAGCGAAGTATGAAGACGCTGGTGCGATCAAGCAATTTGTGCGGCGCGTCCGCGAGAAGCTGTTTGGCGCTATCTGTTCTGTGTGTGATCGGTTGTTGTGGTTTACGGGACACCTGCAGTGTCTTTGCCGGCGGCTTGCCACCAGGTTCTTTAGTCGTCCTACTCGGACAGGGACCTGACTGTCCTCAAGGTGTGTGCTACTTGCCTACGCAGTGTTTGTGCTTGCGAGATCCTGAATCTGGCCAGGTTCTACGGGTCCGCATACCCGTCAGTGTCAGAGGGTCTGCCTCAAGGGTATCGTGGGCGAGCGTTTGGTGTCCCCGAGAATACCCTTCATGCAGACCTTCCGTTTGATGCACGAAGGAAGACTGTACGAGAATAAGGTGCCTGTTGCAAACGTGCCAGTGGGCGTCGAGACTCTGGTGCGTTCAGTGCCCCGTGATGTGGCATCGGAGTTTACGCTAAATGTTCAGCTTAAGTGGCGAAAGATTGTCAAAATGACGCACATCAGAAGCCTAGTCAAGAAACGCGACATGGGGAATGTGTGCTTAACGTGATAAACCTAAAATTTCAGAATCACTCAATTAACAGCATACAAAATCATTAAAACGCTGTATTGATAATATTTAAAAATCATTAAAACGGAATATCGCTAAAATGTCAAAAGTTATTAAACCAAACATCGACAAAATTTAAATACATAAGACGCAATGTCGACGAACTGTCAAAGAAATGTCAAATCAAATAATGCCGCAACATCATCGGTATGAACGCAGCATCACCGAAATGCAGAATTACCGAAAGATGTCATAACAACAAAATGACTGATCAGCGCGCGACGCAACTTTAACGGAATTTGCAGTCAATCGCGACGCAATATCATTCAAATATCTCCCCAGCTGACGCTGTTTATTCGCATCACGTGGCGTAATAGTCCAAAAATGTTTTAGGCAGTTTTTCGGTGCGCTAGGCAAAATAACGGAAGGTCAAGAGCGAAGCTGTATTACCAAACTTTTCCGGGTCTAAGAACGGAAACACTCGAATCTATGTACAAACCAGTCATGTGCTCGTATAGGACAAGCTCCCTAACGGAAGCGTGGCTTGCTGACGGCATATAGACTAATCAGTATTTTCCTCCCAAGTACAGTGCGGTTAGGTACGACCGTGACTACAATTATGCGGGTCAAAGGTATGGTGGCAGCGTTTGAACTGAAGTTGATATTCGCAGAAGTGGCGATGTTCGCAGAAGTGGCGATTTCAAAGGTATACAAAGTGTGTTTGGATTGAAATTATATGAATTTATGGTTTTAGTTGCCTGACTGGTAACTACTGACTTCGCTCTATCTGATCAACGCGCATTTTGTGAACATAACATTTTCTTGGATGTAAGGTACACAATTTAGCTTTCATGTATATAATTATGGTGACTTTACCCTTCGTGGGTTTGACCGAAAGAGCCGTATTTCATCAATGAAAGAGACAAACAGAAAATTAAAAATAAACAGTCTGCTAGACTGCACAGTTTAATGGCCTTCAGTACTTCAATACTGTGCGAATTTGCTCTGGAAATACACTAGGCGTCCCTGGCTATAAAAGCAGCCGACATTTGTAACGCAGATGACGAACCAATTGTCGTATCGTTTCATTTCCAAGTTAAAAGGGCAAATTTTTATCAGCAGTTGTGGCTTTGTTATGCACAAGGCGATAACTACAGTTTGTACCGGTATCTCATTGAGTATTATTGGAGCGTTGTTTTATAAGATAAGTGTGCTAGGTCGTGCGTCTACAGACTAACGTATGCACTAAAGCAAGCTTTTGACATGTATATACCCAAGAGGGTAGATTGGGAAACTAACCATCCTCCGTGGTTTTCGATGTTCTTAGGTAGTGCCTGAAAATAAAGCTGCATTATCATCACCTCTTCAAAAAAACAGGGTTGCATAAATGGTATTAACTGTTTAACCAGTTTCGATCGTTGGCGAAACAGCTGTCTTAGCACGATAAGCAAGAACAGAAAAAGTTGATGTGAAAACTCTGATTAAGCAACCAAACAATGTTGGAAAATTCGCGAAAGAAAACAAAAACACTTTTTTTAGTTGCATTACGAGATGACATTGGTTATTTTTGAGAATCAAATTTGATAGCAAACATGTTTGCGAAGCTTTTCAGCTCTTGCTTTTCTGTTGCTGACTCGTCCTTCGGCTAGCAGACATTGGAGGCGGCGACCTCTTGTCTTGCAACTCGATAACTCAGTGCGAAGTCATGGAAGCTATTCTAAATTTAAAGCCGAAATATATATGGGTGTAAATGGAATCCAGAGTTTTTTATTTATTTATTTTCTAATTCGAATATCCACAAGGCCAGAGGCCTTGTGGATATTCGCTGATGGAGACGATATTCTCCGGAAGGTCGTTCCAGCTCACAAAGGTGTCCGGAAGGGCAGAATAAAGATTGGCCGTTGAGTTGCATTTGGGCCGGGCTATCTCACAGGGATGATCAAACTTCGGAGAGATGTAAGTAGGCGCGTGAAGCGGGGAGTGATGTAAGGCTGGGTGGTAAAAGATCTTGTGCAGAAGACAAAGACGGGAAATGTTACAACGAACAGAAAAATTGGGGATGTCAAGCTGGGCATTCATGGCAGACACACTGGAGAAACGTGAGTAATCATACAGGATGAAATGAACGGCGCAATTCTGGACATACTCACTTCTGTTTGTTAAAATTAGTTGATGAGGGCTCGAAATCGAAGATTCATATTTAATTTAGGGCGGACAAGGGTAGTATAGAGGAGACGTTTAAGGACATGAGAGGCAGACTTCAACTTGGGGCGTAATTATCGTAAACTGCGGTTAGCCGATGCTATTAATTTGAGTATGCCAGGAGAGATCAGAAGTAATGTGAACACCTAGATACTTACACTCATCAGTATAAGTAAGGGCTGTACCGTGGAGAGTTATGTTCGGCTGGGGGAAAGATGGAGAACGGGAGAGCGATATGCATTAACATTTATCAATGTTAAAAGCCATCTGCCACGTGACGCACCAGTCGGCTATTTTAACAATTTCTGTCTGTAATGTTAGGAAGTCATCGGGGGTTGTTATTTTTCTGTACACAACACAATCATCGGCGAAGAGACGAAGAGAGAAAACAATATGAAGTGGGAAATCATTTATGTATATTAGGAAAAAAAAGAGGCCCAAGGACAGTTCCTTGAGGGACGCCAGGAGTAACAGGAATGGCAGTGGAAGTTGTGTTCTTAGCATAAAAAGACTGAGAACTATCAGATAGGAAAGAAATAATCCACGCCAGTACTTTGGGGTCAATGCTTAACGTAGATAATTTATAAAATAAAATCTTGTGTGGGACCTTATGGGCTTTGGCAAAATCGAGAAACACAGCGTGAGTAGGATTTCCGGAGTCTATGCTCTGAGAAAGGCCGCTACGTAATGCACGTAAGTTGGGTCTTACGGGGTACGGACTTGCGAAAACTATGTGGAAGGCTGCAGAAAAAGTTCCTTGAATCTAGGAAGGTATGAAGATGCTTGGCGATGATATGCTCCAGAAGTTTAGAAGATATGCAATTTAGGGAAATTGGCCTATAGCTGAGAAGGGATGTTTTAGACCTTTTTCGTTTTCTTTCGTTTTCAGTCATCAGAGGTTTATGTCTGGTATGCGGGACAAAAAATAATACAGCATTTAAACCTGAAATATGCTAGAAAATATAGGTGAGGCAGAACAAGAATGTATGACAATCTCGCATATTTCGTGAACACCGTCCAGCCGCGCGGGGAGATCAAAGCGATGTTTTAACACATGCTAAAAGTGACGAAATTCAAGATGGCTGTGCCCTTGTAGCAAAGATGTATTGTGAAAGGCCGTGCGTAAATAATTTGCCCCGTTTTGGTTCACATTTTCAACTTATCTCTGGAATCGGGTATATTCCCCACAATGTGGAAGAGTTACGTTGTTATTCCAGTTTTTAAGTCGTATGACCGAGATAAAGAGAACAAGTATCGACCTGTGTCACTCTTCTCCACGTTCTCAAAAAGTTTTGCAATGATACTCCATAATCGTTCATACACGTATTTGAACAGCACGAATTATTTGAAGGTCGTTCGGTGGAGACGAATTTCTGCTATTTTCGACATGATCTTGTGCCCATGGTTCATAACGAAAATATGGCAGCTGTGGCATAATTTGACATGACGAAGGCATTTCATAAAGTGAATCACCGGCTTCTTTTTTCCAAATTTACTATGTATAGTTTACGCTCCTGGTATTGCAAGCTTTGTGAAAGTCACATCTAAACGCCAGAGCTTGGTAGGTGTTACCGGTTTGAGTTGAGCTAGTTGTTACATATCTCTGAGGAAACAGCTTGAACATTAAACATTTCCACACAAACACGACAGGACATACACAGAGCCAGTCTTAAATAGTAACGCGTTACTGTAACTTTGTTACTTTTTTGGTAACTTGGAACTGTAACGAATTACTTTTTACAAATGTAACTTGTAACTGTAGTTCTATTACTTTTCTGAGGTAACATTTAAAGTAACGAAGTTACGTTTGTCGTTACTTTCCAGTTTTTTGTGAATAATATATGATTGAACGAGTACAATTTAGCTATTCCTTGCACTTTCCAAATTGTCAGTTCCGACATTTCGACTGTCCAGTTTGCCTTGCACAAACTTTTGAACGCGTTCTTTCTCGCGAGACACGACCCGAATATAGCCACATGTAGATTTGAGGAAGAGAAAAAAAAAATCGAGTTATCTTTAAGCAAGCGCTTCCTCTTTGCCTGCGGTTTTTCTTTTTTCTGCGCAACCGTTTTTTGATCGGGTGAATCAACCATGAAACAACGATACACACGGAGGGCACTGCGCATGTTTCGTATCTTAATTTGCGCCACTACTCCGGCGTGGTGTCAACGGTCAAGACAAAATTTACTGATGTTTGCACGGGGTTTGTTTATCAAATCAAGATCAAATCCAATCAACCTTTATTTTCCATCACATGAGGGGGGATACCAAGGAAAAAAGCTGCTTATTTGCAGCTTGACGAGCCCCTGGCACCCCTACATGGCAGACAACGCAACAAGAAATCATCTAATAAACAAATAAATCTAAAAAAACAATACAATGTGCATTTTTATACAATGTTAATAAATCATAAAATGTGCATTTTTTTATACATTGTTAACGATGCTCTTTTTATTAAGTGAAGTGATATCAATTTCTAGCGATGCGATATGATTTAGTAAGTGAGGAAGTGCATGTTTAAATTTTTGATGTCCGAAGTTCGTACGTGATCTTGGTATTTGTCATGGATGTATTTGACGGGTTTGATAAATTGGAATTTGCAAATGAAGGTCAGCAAGGTTCAGAAATGTTTCAGATTTACCTTTTAGGGACGATTGGTACGTTAATATTTGACACGTTTTGACACGTCGGTTATGGAAAATTTATCAAAGAGAGGCAATGATGGTGAGGTCGTAGGAACATTGGCTATTGCACGAAGAGCTTTTTTCTGCAGCACGCGGAGCAAATTTAAGTTGGTTAAACCAGTGGATCTCCATATCAGATGCGTGTATCCTAAGACGGGGAAAAATAATGATATAAAAATTTGAAGTTTGATATTGGTAGGTAAAATGTTTCTTTATTTGTTTATTACTCCAACTATTTTCGAAAGTTAAGTACGAACATATTTAACATGTTCAGACCAGGACATGTTAAAGGAAAAAAAAATACACCCAGAGGTTTGACATTTTCAACGCAATGAATAATATCGGAACCATATTTGTAAGGAAGGAATAAATTTGTTTGAGATCTAGAATGTAGTTGAAATATTACAGCCTTGCTCTTATTAGTATTTATATGGAGGGAGTTAATTTCGCACCCATATTTTAATTTAGATAGAACAATATTTGCTCTGGTAACAAGATGTTCACAATTTTTATCAGAAATGATTACCCTCGTATCGTCTGCGTAAATTATAAAATTTACATCAGGGTCAATAGTTACAATATCGTTTATATAAAAAAGAAATAGAAGTGGTCCCAGCTTGCCGGCTACGATCTGAAATATTTCAAGGGACTCTATGAACCCAGCGCAACCGTCAACGACCCAACAATGTGCTAGTGCTACCAAGGATAGGGATGTTGATGAGATCAAAGAAGAACATACGTTTTAATTTTATGCAATAAAACTTTGTGAGGGGCGTTTTCTAGTTTTTCCTAAATTTTTATGCGTTAAAGAAAAGTAACTGAAAAGTAACATCGTTACTTTTTAAAAGTAACTGTAACTGTAACGAGTTACTCTTTTATTGCGGTAACTGTAACGGTAACTTCGCTACTTTTTTTCTGAAAGTAACTGTAGCTGTAGCTAATTACTATTTAAAAGTAACTTACCCAAGACTGCACAGAGCTAACTATCAACTATTTAATACGTCTTCTTCTTTCTTGATGTTAACTATTTAATACTTCTTCCTTCCTTGATAGCAACCTGGCCAGGCCAGATTGCTATCAAGATGCATCGCAAAGGAGATCCTTCTGGAAGATCTGTTCTTTAAAACAAAAAAAGTGCATTTTATTTTGCAATCGTGGAATGCTCGAAAGGACTAAGAAGAAGAGGAGGTGGAGGAAGAAGAAGTGTTAAATAGTTTATATGCAGCTCTGTGTATGTCCTGTCCTGTCTGTGGGCAAGTGTTCAATGTTCAAGCTGTTTCCTCGGAGATTGGTATGGTTGTCTATACCCCTAACTAATCCTTTATTGGTTACTTCGGGCGTCTCACAGGGAAGCAATTTGGCCCTCTTTGGTTGCTATTTTTGTATAGGACCTTACTTTTTGCGTGAAGTACTGCAAAATGCTGTTATTTGCGGATGACATAATATTGTATTGACTGACAAATGATGTGCAGGACTGTGTTAGTCATCAGCGTGTATATTTTCTCACGTTTCAGAGCGTCTTTTTCACCGAGGCCAACCCCAAACACTCGGACAGGACTCTCCTGTTCTTTGTCGCCCTCATCTGGTACCTGAACACGCTGTTCGTGTACGGCACCCTTGTCTTCGTGCCCATCCTCTTCATCTCGTTCTGCCTGGTGCTCGCGCGGGCCTTCAAGGTCCACAACGTGGTCATTCGGAACGTGCACAAGTCCGGTCTGTCCCTGGAGGCTGACAGCCTCGCCCAGGTGCGCATCTTTTATGAGCGTATTTGCACGCTCGTCACCGACCTGAACGAGATCTTCGGGCCGGTGATCTTCTCCTGGTACATTATGATCGTCCTCAGCGTCTGCATCGATATGACGCAGCTGTTCAGCGACACTAACCTCCTCAAGAACACCAAGGAGGACGAAGGCTTTCTATTCAGCCTCAGAGGCATCTACTCTCTCCTGTCTTTCTTGGGGACGTGCCTGGCGGCCTCAAGAGTCTCCGAGGAGGCGCTGGCGCCCCTGCCGCACCTGCACGAGCTCACACTTCGCAGCTGGAGGTTGGATATGGACACTAAGATGGAGGCGCATTTCTTCTTGAGCCGCTTGTCCTCGTCTCCTGTATCCATGACTGGTTGGAACTTCTTCACCATTAACAGGAGCTTCATTCTCAGCGTTTGCGCGGCGTTGACAACCTACGTGGTTATCATCATCCAGATGAATCCAAAGGCTATGAAGACTATTAACAAGCTGGTGACGACGGCGCTCAATAACACCGGAAATGGAACGGCCTCGAGTGAATAAAGGGCCCCTGAATAACCGCCCTGAGCGTCGTAAATGATCTGATTCAAAGGCAAGAAAGAAAAAAAGGACGATATATTGACAACAAACTATGGGAACTCTATAGCACATATATCGTGTCCACACGTTCCCCTTCCCTGGGACATTAGGTAATGGGTGCTTTGCCATGTTTACGTTTACTGAGATTTTGACTGCATTTGAAGAGGAAACGAAAGTAAGGGAGGCCTTTTAGAAATCACTTTATGGGAGGAATGCTTATTAAGTTATCCCTCCTCCAGCATATTGAACGCCGCGTTTGCAATTCTCTCGGTAACCAGCATATGTTGGCCATAGGCCATTCCAGAAATACGCGGCGCATCCAATTGTCTTATCGACGCATTATGGAAATCCGACAAACTCTGCGTGAAAAAATATCCGTAGATAGAAAAAGCGGCTTATGTTTGTTTAGAGTTTTATTTTTTTAGAAAGCAAATGAAGCAGGACAACAACAATACAGGATACGTATCGGCTTTATTATGTGCTCGATATGTTTCCTTTGCAGTCTAAATTCGCAGCGGTTAGAGAGGAGGAGCCACTTTCAGAATGTACAGAGTGTACGAGCCGCCCCGATCGTACAACAGAACTGCCCCACAACTCCCCGCGCCGCGCAGTGTAATCTTGGATTGACGGCAGTTCTTTTGAGATTTCCCAGAAAGGTTTCTTCGGCGTTTCATGAACGGAGTGTTTATCGGTATGTTTTATATGATTGGAGTAAGAGCTATATAATTTAGGCAACGGGAGATGTCACTGCGCATGCGAATCACTGACGGGCGCTTTGGGATTTGCCAATTTGAACGCAGAATCTGTTTATAAAAAAGGATTTTATAAAAAAAAAGATCTAACGCTCGAATGTGACGAGAAAGCTTAACACGCATGCAAAGGTAACATAAGGATGCATAGCAGGTAATTCATAAGTACCCCAAGCATGTAGAAGGAATACTTCGATAGAATAATTCATACATAATCACAACTAGGCACAAATAATCGCATCAAAGCGGTATTCACCTAGGGGCTTAGCGGGAATCGAACCCTGGACCATGCAAACGGTACTCTAATACCCTCGCTCGCAGCCACAAGGATGCTTTTCTTTCGTTATTGTCGCAGCCACGGGGAGGAGGTGAAATAGACCGCAAGCAGCTGGGCTAAGTATGAGTTCGACGGTGGCCTGCGGTAGCACGCGATTGTCCGCGACGCGGTATACTTAGCCGAGCATACATAGTACGAAGGCGACAATCGTGGCGAGTCATACTCTGTCCTGCATACTTACACCAAAAGCGGCCGTCGGCAGCAAATTGTACTCAGCCAGGCATGCCTATAGTCCACAAACTATCGTCGGTGGCTAGTCATACTTAGCCCAGAATACTTGGTCTACCGGCAACCGTTCGGTGTGAACCATACTTACTTAAACGTAGTTAATCCACAGGCGACCGTCGACTCGCGAATAACAAAGCGTAGCTCTCCACGTGAACTCATTGCAGCACGGGGTGAATCTTACTGTACCAAGAGAGAGTGTAGCGAAAGTATGGCGTTACAACTTCAGGAAGGAGTAAAATAAATAGTGTAAAGGGCATTTCAAACCTCCTTCGACACTACTTCAGTTGCCACAAAGGGTTCCTCGCAATTCAAGAGCACTAAGAGTTCCTGTCCGCACCCATAAAAGAAACAAAACTCATGGAAAACTCATTAAGGTACGCTCGTGTCACACTCCACTCTTGCATACATTTAGACCTAATCTTGATCATTCAGACAAACCCGGAGTACACCAAAGTGTGCCCTGCGTGCAAAGCGTTCCAAACAACCTGAAGCTCCCCGTACCAAGCATAGTAAATCATATCGCACTCATAATGCAAGCATGACACATTATGAGTTCTACAGGTTTGTCAAAATAATCAAGACGTTTATTTTTTTAATAAACTGCCTGTTCTGAACAAGCAGTTGCTTGTTTTGCGTGTGGAAAATAAAATAAATGAAGGTTCTAGAAAGTTCTTGTTGTATGTTCCTTTGTGTCGTTGTTTCTTGCTTGCTTTTACAGGGTGTGTTTATTCGCTGGATTGTATGAAACTAGTGTGATAAAAAAATACATTACGGAGTAACTGCAAAGAAAAAATTTTTTTTTTTAAATAGCCTAATTGGGAAAAGCATGTCAAAAAACAATTTTTGCCGCGAGAAAAAAACATTTTTTACAGCAATATTTATTGCGCGAGACTCATTTTAGTTTGCGGCTCTTTCGTCCATTTTAAATCGCGCGCCACGAAGCTGTGATTACGTGACGTCAATCCCAATAGGTTCTCATTTGCTAAGAGTTTGATTGACAGCTTAGATCTTGGTTGTTAAACCTTTGTTATATGTTGCAATTTCCTTTTGAGCGGCATATTTTTACGTTTAAAGAATAACCCATGTGATAAGAGTTATTATTCTTTACAAAAGGTTTACAAGACGGGCACTTCCGTTTGGATTCATATAAACAAAAGCTTCGCCATTCTTTCATGGCCGCCGAAGTCTCTGCTCCCGCCTGTCTCGCCTACTTCGACTAATCGTTTCGCCGAAGTGATCACTGTTTCGTGCTGACTCAGGTGCTTGAGTGAGGCTTCTTGAAGTGAAGTAGTGTGTGTTTAGCAGCTGTCGCAGGTGTTAGTGATAGGAAGCGATGCGGGGTTTTGGCTTTCATAGCGCGGTTATCTCGTTTTCCTCTTTGCTTGCTTAGCGTGCTTATTTTGTGTGTTTGTTTTGCTTGTTTGCGCGTGCAAATGCTGACTTTTCGGAGATGTCAGATGCGTGATCCCGACAGTGAGCCTTCCAGCAGCCATGTCGCCCCGAAAGGTATGCTATTTGGCTGGAGGCAATCGGGCGTTCGCGTAGCGACAAACGTGCCCAGTTACGTTCTCGTCATATCGCTCCGGAGGCCATCGAGATTCGCACCGGGTACACCTAAAGTCCACAACTAGACACACAAAATAAAAAAAACACCATGTTCACTACGTAAAAAGTGGTCTCAGTTCATGCATCTGTAGACAGGTACGAAATTTTGCCCAAATTTATTCACACCGCACGACGAGCGCGACACGTCGCTGTGCAAACACAGTCCAACAACACGAAGCATAAAAACGGCAGATTTAGGAGAACAATTCGGCGTTCATTGTTCAATCAAAACGACGTAATTTATTTGAAAACGCCCGCAGCTTTTTACTCACGGTATGCGTCCGGAATCTTCCACATTTTGAAACAGAACGAAGGGAGATTTACTTTTAAAAACGCTCGCTGCGTCCTCCCGGGCCAGTTTTACTGGATCAGCCGACGACAATGGCACTGGACCCGTTGTACGTCAACCCCGCATAACACACATAGCACCGCATTACACACACCAGGAACGTTTCAGCTCTGTCGCATCGCCGTGTTGCACCAAACAGAACGAGATCGCCGAAACCAACGCAGCGCTGTCGTGAACCTTGGCTTGTGGTTGCGCGCTCGTGGATTCTGAGACTCCCTTCGGTTTCAAAGCGCGCACGACGACTACGAACGATACTTTCCGTCTTCCGGGAACATCACAGGCAGAGTGTCGAACCGATATTTTTATCGGTTCGGTTCGGGTTTGGGTTCACGGCTTTCGGTTCAGTTCCGGTTCAGTTCCGGGGCGCAAAAATAACGGTTCATACCGGTTCGAACCGGTTCGAACCGGTTTGAACCGCTAAATTGAGAATATATTTTCTGCTTTGTTCTGTCAATAGGCACTATTTAGGCCATGAAACTAACTGCTGTAAACAATCTGATTTTTGCGAGGACCTATTTTTGAGAATTTCGCGAATCGCCTACAATTCGCGAAAAATGGGTCCCGCGAACAATTTCGGTAAAATGTAAACAGATTGAAATTTATGGTGAGATTCCACCGCGTCGAGAAAATTACAACCCACGAATTATTCCAAAACTTCAGCTTTGACCTAAATCGCGAAATATTGAGCCCACGAAAAATAAGTCGTTTACAGTATATAGTTTTCTTTTTTTTTATCGTTTGTTCAATCCAGTTTTATTTTCAGGTACAAAAATTAAAAAATTCTGTTATTTATACCTACACAACAAGAAAGGAAAATCTCCATTAACATACCAAACGTCGTGTTTATACGACTCAACCTCCCTTCGTTTACCAGAGTCACATACATTGTACCTGAATCGAAATGTTTTCGCGAAGTGAAGTAGGTTGCCTAAAATACCCGTGACAGGTACAACTTTGTATCGCAGTATTAGATGTTGAATCGTGGTTTTGCCCTTGAACTAAGAAATTAATTACAGTGAATAAAATCATGAAATGGGCACCTCGTCGTCATATATACCATAAAATGTGTTTTACGGAATACGTTTCACAATATATATATGACGACGAGACGACTGATCTTAAGGCAATATAATTTTAAAAATGTCACGAAAGTCACGGGACAAGTCCTTCCACTCTATATTTTATAAAAACACTAAGCGGCAATCGCAATGCTTGTTTTTTCTAACTAGCATTGTTTGCTCTCAGCACCATGATGCGGGCGACGAATCATGCGAAAAGGAGTGGCTGAAATTGTTCACTCTAACCTATGAGCACCTTCGTACTGAGATCGAATCTGACCTAAAACAGTGCTTACCCATGCGAACATTTCCTATATTGGATAAACTGGCATAGCCTGGTTCTTGAGGTTTGCTCTTGACAAAATGCCGGTCAATTTAATTTGCAAATAAGCATCACCCTCTCTAATTGATGATTTTTGTCAAATAGAGCAAAGTGGGATTTCATGCTCTACTCAATTCGGAAGCTACTTAATTGGACACTTTCTGAGAGTTTAAGTGTGCAATCGTCATAGTTCCATCATTCGTTCCAGTAAAAAAAGGCGATAATAAAAACACATAAAAAACGCAATAATAAACTTCTATATATTTGAGAAGTTATATATGCGTGAGGAACACATATAGTTATTTGAATTAGCTTCAAAATAAAAAAAAAACATTATTTAAAGCTTTTCCAAATCACCTATAACGTGTCTATAGAGAATAAAAGTGCCGAAAAAGATTGCAGAACATCTTTCAGATAATTTAAAAGTGCATTTACTTATATATCTTTGAGGTGAGGATCTTCTATTTATGCTGCCAAATCTTCAGACAGGAATTAAGTATATTTGTATTATCATCGATAAATTTGACTTTATGAAGTTCACATAACCGCCTGAGACCGACACGGAAGGACGATACTCGAAAATACGCCAGCTGTTGAGTCTTCGGCAACGTGCTTTTGTTAGCTGTTTTGCAGTGTAAAATACTGGGTTGCAGGGTATGCCAAAAAACACTGTAGTCACATGATATATCGCAAGGCAAATACACGAAATGTGCAGAAATAAAGAGATGACACGCAATTTTTTCTAAATAATCCCTTACACAACGCTTTACTGCAAAAATAGATGCATAGAAATGCATAAAATGATATTCCTAATTAAACATAGATTCCTCGCAGGGCAAATGAAGATTTTTAGAATCCTAATATAAGTCACTTTTGGGCATCAGCTTGCCTCAGCTCGAAACGTCGCGAGATACTACTAATGTTATCTTAGGTTTTACGTGCACTTGTTTTGGGACCTTACTTCACGACTCTGTTCTTCATCAGTCATGTGCTGCAACATTTCATTAGGCTGCCGTATATCATCGCGAGACTGCTATAAATACTACACAACTTTACACCTTGGACGTCTACTGCTAGTGTTGCGAACGTCGCACTTCACCAGAAAGCTGAAGTATTTAACATGGTTTGCACGTGACGTAATCGCACTAGATACTGGTTGTCATTGCGAGTTGTTCTTGCTGAGAATATCAAATCCGATGGGGCAAAATGCACGCTGCAAAATTTTCGCGCTCAGTGCAAGCTATGTATTCGAGAAGCACACATTTTTCTTGTTGGTGCATCGTCGTTAGACACGGCGCGAGTATCTGGCGCGGCGAAAACGTTCTTTCTGGCAAGTGTGTTTTTACAAATAAAAGTTGTACCAACTAACCATCTGTCACTATCGTTTCCAGGCCACGCTTTCTAGTCTGCGCCGAAAGTACGCGGTAGAGGAACCTTTACGACACAGTATGCTTTAAAACTACCCCCCTCCCCACTCCCTTTTTTTTTTAGTTGCTCCTCAAGATACTTTTTATTCCTCAGGGATTGCCTGCTCCGTATTGAGTGGTGTTCACTCGACAATTATATTTGTGTCACTCGCTAACAGTAATTCTTCCTTGCTTTTACTTTGCACCAAACTGTGAAGTTTAAACAAAATACAGGGCGGTCAAAACTTGGAGAACTTGAGAACGACACTCCTGTGAGACTTAGAGCGGCTGCCAACGTTTGGCTATCCCCGTGAGACCACTATAGGATCTTTCTTTTCAGCTATCCCTCACGTACACACTAATAGTTCCATGTAACGTCGGAACAATACGTCACATTTAGATCCTTTAACACTTCTATTCTCGGTACAACTTTCTGAGGCAGTTCAGCAATAACGAAAACATGTTTGGGATCCTCAATGGTATGCATACATGTAAAATGGGCCGTGCAGCATTTTTTTTTACCTTCAGTTCAATAAATACCGCCAAGTTGTAATCCCTGACGTTGATAACTTGCAAAAGCATCCATTAGTTTGTTCCTCCGAGAAATGAGAGACAGTCGAAAGAAAGAAATGAAACAGCTTTCCCCTCCTCAACTCGCAATTAGAACTATCAGCCACGTGATCTGATACTAATATATGCAGCGTCAGTGTTTATCATAGTCATAAGCAGGGTTGGCAAAGCGAAGCATGGGCTAATCTTCAGATATAGTTTTAGTTGGGCTATAATGGGGCCGGAGCCCCACTGAAGCGACAAACAGAAACAAACGACAGCGGCTAGCCTTAAACCAGAGTATTTCGCGATTTGACAGGCTTTGTAGAATAAAGAAGGCTATGCTCCAACATGAGTATCATGCACACTATGGTACCATTTGCAGGCTTGTAAACACTCCTGCTAACTTCGCGAGCACCGAACAACTCAAAGCCGTATAAAGGTACCATCGCGAACATGCTGCATGTGTCTGAGGCGTGTCGCTTTCGTTTGTTTCTGTTTCTAGCTCTTGTGGGACTCGGGCCCATCATAATCTTTGAGTTGAACACGAGCCGTTACCCGAATGTTTGGCGATACTGGTTGTCATGAACCAGAGCATTTGACTCGGGATCATGGCAATCGGGTACATCATGGTGTCACGGGACTCTCAGTGCGAAGTTGTGATGTCATGTGACGTCACGGTATCAACAACGTTAATAGATCTAGCGACGTCCTCAATTTGAATCGACTTTACGCGGTGAGTCACGTGACGTCACGGGGTCACGTGATGTGACATTACTTGACAGCATGTCTTGACATTATGAAGTCACGTGACGATGTGACACATGGCTATTCATAGTGCCAATAAGAAAGCGCCGCAAAAAACCAGGATTTATTATACTTTGGAATTCTGTATATGACGATTTGATCAATACTTAGAGGAATTCACGTGCCAATTTTTTATTCCCAAATAATAAATTTGTAATACTAACAAAAAAAATTACCGTGAACCGTTTTGAACCGGTTACCGTTATATTTTTTTCCGGTTCCGTTCCGGTTCAGTTCCAAGATGGCGGCGAAGATTTCGGTTCGGTTCAGTTCCGGTTCGGCTAAAAATAACGGTTCTGTTCCGGTTTTCGGTTCGGTTCGGTTCCGGTTCGACACCCTGATCACAGGGGCACTTCTCCGGTCACGTCTTCGCTACATGTGCTCGCAAACCGCATCAAACCAAAACAATACCGCGGCCTGGCGTAGTTGCCAGATCTTGCCGGAAGTCGAGACGCTTCGTTCAACTCCGCAACGCAAGGAGAGTGAGGGGCGGGGCGTACTCCTCTTCCGCGGGGGTCGAAAGAGCGGGAGTTTCAAATGTGGAGAGGTTCTGACTCCGACTAAATTACGTCCTGTGACGTAAATACTGATAAAAAAAAAGTCTTTTTTTTTTGCGGAACATTTGTTTTGTGACATGCTTGTCCCAATTAGGCTGTTTAAAAAAAAATCTTTTTTTTCTTTGCAGTTACCCTTTAATAGGTGGTGTGTTTTCTTATTATTATTATGATCCTGGCAAATTAAAACTGAGAATGAAATGTCTCATCGAATTGAGAATAGGTGAGCGAAATTCGAGAGCCACTGGTGTGAGTAGTAAACACTTCAGTGAAAGCGACTCCGTGTATCCCGTTGGTTACAATATGTTCTGTGAGTGCTGGTCTTTTTTAGTTCCAAGTTTATTCATTTTTAAATTTTGTAAACATGCAAACAAATATTTTTCTCAAACTAAATGGCAGGAAAAAGCGGGGCCTGGCTTCCGGAGTCGTTTCAATTGAATCCCTGCTTCTTCACCCGGTCGATGCGAAACGTGCGAGACCATCTCGCAATCGAAGTTTTAAATCTAGCAAGTCCGTTTCACTTCAGCATCCCAAAAGTTGAGTGACACACCTGGTATATAATTACTATCTTTTGTATGTTTAATTCGGACCAACATGCGCAAAATGACTGATGCGCTTCTCAGCGAGCGAGTTTAAATTTGTTAATAATTCTTAGTAAAACTTGGATAAAACATATTAATCGATCGCCTTAATCTGCAGGGCCATGTTCGACAATTTAAGAATTTATTAAAATTTCCGCTTTTCTTTCGAATAGAAGTCTCGATGTGACAATCTTTTCTGCCGCGGATTCGATGCGGGAGGCGCCAAACGTCAGTTTCTTACAAGCTTTGCTCGTACATCGTCAAACGTTAAGTCACTTGGATAGAAGCGCCGGTATCGGCAAGCTCAAAGTTGCAAAAGAAAGTGTTCGGCGCTTTGCAACACAACTGAGCTCGCGTGCACAGCTAAGAAGGCTGCACATCATTTACTCTGGTGAATGGAAAACCCTTTTTTTACCGCAGCTTCCACAAATCCGAAAAAAAAAAAAGAATCAGAGAGGCTGTAAATAGCCCTGACGCACGCCGCACAAGCCGTATTGTGAAGCTCCGGGTTCATTTTTGAAGATTTCAAAGTTTTTTTTTTATATAAAAAGACCCTTCGAGGCGTAGTTATTCATTAGAAAGATCACTCACAAAGCGTCATGCACGTTTCTGTAGTAAATAGACCATTTGTAATCGGCATAGATGCGAACTAACATAGACGCTCTTTGCTTTGACTTAGCGCGCCGTCGGCTCGCGTTTTACGAGCTCTGTCACAGGAGAGCGCTCGTGAGGTGGCGCCACCAAGCCATCTCGTCGCCAAGAGCGTCCATAGAAGTCGGGATGGGGAAGGGGGAGTGTCTCAAAAAGGGATTTCTTGATGAAACCCACAAAGCGGTTAGCAAAGGAGGGGCCCATCTTACCATCTTAGTGCTTTGGCGACACCACATTTTTATCGGTAAAAGCAGTTGTTAAATTGGAAGGCGTTAAAAGGGAGGATTATTTCGGCAAGGCGCATGGTAGTGTGGAAAAGGGGGGGGGGGGGGGGGGGGGGGGTTCGGGAGTCGGTCGTTGGTCACGAAAGTATTGGAGGGCACGTAAGCCATCATGATCGGAAGTTACAGTATATAAAGATGTGATGTCCATGGTGAAATCCATAGTATCGAAATCAGGGGTGTAGTGATGTAGGCGTTGGAGGACGTGCGAAAGTTCTGAACCAGGAGATGAAGGATTGAGTCTCCGAAAGCGGAAACGTGCGACGTGGGACAAAATAGAGCGGAGACGATCAGTCAATCAGGGCAGCCGGATTTGCGGGTTTTGGGCAAAAAGTAGAAGTGTGGGTTTTTGGGGTGTTTGACAATTAGACGAAATCCGAAAAGGGGGAAGGGCTTTGGCACTAATCGCCTGTTCAGAAATGTTGAAGTTTTCTTTTTTTTTTTTTTTTTTGGTACGTGGTGGTCGGGTCGGATGGGAGGGGTTCATAAAAATCGGGAACGGCGAATCGACGCTGTGCTTCCTCAGTATACAGGTCTCTGCTGCAAAGCACAAAAGCAGTACCTTTATCTTCAGGTTTAATGACGACGTCGGAGCGTTTTTGAAGGGACCGAAGTGCGGAAAGCTCATCTCCGCGAAGGTTACGGGAAGTGAATGTGAGGCAACCGGAGGAGCGCTCAACTGATGTTGCGGCACATTTTAATGGAGTTATCAATTTTCAGAGGGCGGGGGAGTCCAGATGCTTGATTTGGGGTTGATTGTTTCAAAGATGGTGCGGGTGTAGGTAGAAGGTTGCTGGGAGAAGTGTCCGCCAAGAAGTAGCCGCCGGACGAAATGTTCAGGGTCGGTATTTAGGTCGAAAGCATAGGGGGACTTGCGGGTTGCATGGACAAAGGACAGGCCCCTCGACAGTAGTGAGCGCTCAGGGGGAATGAGAGGGAGGTTATTGGGGATGGTCACAAGGTTGTGGGAGGCGCGGTCTGCACTGTTGTGCGTGTGTGGTAGCGGGGCGAAATATCTCTTAGATTTAGAAGTGACGAGGTTAGAGTAAAAAAGAGCGTTTCTTCATTTTTATTTATAAAAACTGTGCTTTGCACAGTTTTTATAAGGATTGCAGGAGTGGTACGTGCGAAATAGGATACATGCCACAGATATGTCACTTCAAAGCACAGACGCACTTTTTCACAACATGCTACTCACGAAGTGCGAGAAAGGTAAGGAATCTGGTACAAAAACACGTGTACAATTTAACATAATTTCATAGGCATTTTACAAACGATTCTAATGTGTCACAATTATCAACATTTTCAAGAAGCCTGTTCCAAGCACGTACTGTCCTAACAAGAATGAGTACTTATAGGTATCATTAATAATTCGCGGTATTTGAAAACGAGAAGTGTCCCCATTGAGTAAGTTTCATGACAGCATGAGAAGGAACTAATCCAGCAGTTTCACGTCTTGGCAGCGGCGGCAGCACGGGGTGTACACCGCATCTAACCGTTCTTCGTACTACACAGATTTTCAACGGGCCGACCCCAAGGGTCTCGCTGCTAACATCGTTGCTGGGTCATCCCAGTAGCCGACTGTTTGGTACTACTATCAAGTTCAAGACCCTCTGCATCCTGATTGGGAACACGCCTACGACGTCACCACAAGCATCGAAGAAAAGGACGTCCGGAAGACGGCTGTGTTTCTTGGCAGCGGCGGCAGCACGAGGTGTACACCGCATCTAACCGTTCTTCGTACTGCACAGATTTTCAACGGGCCGACCCCAAGGGTCTCGCTGCTAACATCGTTGCTGGGTCATCCCAGTAGCCGACTGTTTGGTACTACTATCAAGTTCAAGACCCTCTGCATCCTGATTGGGTACACGCCTACGACGTCACCACAAGCATCGAAGAGAAGGACGTCCGGAAGACGGCTGTGTTTCTTGGCAGCGGCGGCAGCACGGGGTGTACACCGCATCTAACCGTTCTTCGTACTACACAGATTTTCAACGGGCCGACCCCAAGGGTCTCGCTGCTAACATCGTTGCTGGGTCATCCCAGTAGCCGACTGTTTGGTACTACTATCAAGTTCAAGACCCTCTGCATCCTGATTGGGTACACGCCTACGACGTCACCACAAGCATCGAAGAAAAGGACGTCCGGAAGACGGCTGTGTTTCTTCGCAGCGGCGGCAGCACGGGGTGTACACCGCATCTAACCGTTCTTCGTACTACACAGATTGGTTTCAGTTTATTTTGGTGCGTTCCGTGCACTTTACCGATGCTGCTGCTGCTGCCATATGGTATCATATTGTGTCAGAGTTCGCGTATGTTGCAATATCTGATTTCGTTTTAATCCAACGAACGAGGACGCGAATATCTGCCTAGTGTGGAACGAAGCACTTGATGATGATGACTGTTTTGTTTAATGTATAGACTGCAATTACCATTAACATCTAAGGGCATGTTAGGGCGTTTCGAAGACTGAATACAGAGCAAAAGGGTATCTCCGCAAAACTTGGCGGTGTCAAACCTGCATCACAGTGATGGCGTGTGGCAGTCAAAAGGGAAGGGAAACAAGAGAGCAGGAACGCAATGTGCCATTAATGCTAGCAGCAATAAATCAGAAACTCGACAGCCTTCTGGTCCTCAGAGAAACAGTAATTGGCATTGAAAGCTCTATTCAAATGATGTCTGCACAGTACGAAGAGCTGCTCGCACGCGTGAAGAGTCAGGACAGTGACATGAAGGAACTAAAAATGCGCATGCAGAAGATCGAGGAAACAGAGGCTGGCTCTATTGAGGATGTAAAAACGCTGAGGAATGACGTAAACGAACTTGAATGGCGTAGCAGACGTTCGAATCTTGAAATCCATGGCGTTCCATTTGCAGAAAATGAGAACTTACTTGCCAAAGTCAACAGCGTAGCCAAGATGCTAGATGTACGCCCACTGGAGACAGATGATATTGTGGCTATCCACAGATTACCCTCGAAACCAGACAAAGTACCTGGAATAATCTTAAGGTTCTCCCAGCAAGCTACTCGCGATCAATGGCTGAGCAATAAAAAAAAAAGTTAAAACGAGACAATGACGGCGTCTACTTGCTAGAAAACATGACCAAGCGAAACAAGGAGCTACTCTGGACGACAAATGAGTGGGCAAAGGAAAAATCGTATCAGTTCGTATGGCATGTGAATGGAAAAATTCTCTTGAGGCGGAAGGTCGGGGATCGAGCGGTGTTGATTAGATCAGTATATGAATTGCAGAAACTGGAGTAAGCCTTTTCATCATGACGATAACGTGTCGCTAATTCCTAACGATGGCTTATCATGATTGTTTGCTTCCGAATGATCTAGAAACGTATATAGATTGTAAAGGTAAAGGTTTGCTAAAATGTTTTCACGTTAACGCACAGTCCGCTAGAAATAAAACTTTGAGTCTGGAAATATTTTTTGCACAGTTCAAATTTTCCTTTGATGTAATCATGATCACTGAAACATGGTATACAAGTGATGTTGACGTGTTGAAGCTGTCGTCGTACTCCAGTTATTTCATGAACCGCACAACTCGTCGGGGGGGTGGTGTTTGTTTACTTGTAAAAGAGGCAATGAAATCTGAACTTTTAAAGGACTACTGCTGTGTCACTGCAGACTATGAGGTGCTTTCTTTGACAGCAGGAAATACTGTCATAAGTGTGTTATATCGCCCGCCGGATGGCAGAACTGGTGACTTTTTTCAATTTTTGGAGAGATTCCTGCTTTTCATTAATGAGAATAAATATGATCTCGTTCTGGGAGGAGATTTTAATATTGATATGTTGAAAGATAACGGTCCTAGGCAACAAATGGATATACTGATCAACACAAATGGATGCCTCAATGTCATAAAGTCGCCAACAAGGGTGACGGTGCACTCTGAAACACTAATTGACCTGTTTATTACAAATTTTGAAACAGATAAAATTAAAGCTGGAACGCTAACATGCAATATAAGCCATCACCTTCCAATATTTATGTGCATAAATACGCGCTTATACAATGAAGCTAATAGCAGTGAATCATTTTTGGTTCAGAGCATAACACCAGACAGTCTGGATGCCTTCAGAAGGGACATTTATGAAACAAATTGGGATTCAATTTTTATTGCCGATGATGCCAACATTGCCTATGATAGCTTTCTAAATACAGTTAAAACTTTTTATAAACGACACTTTCCTTACAAATCAATAAAAACGTCGAAAAAAAGAATCAGGAAGCCATGGATAACTCCGGACTTGCTTGATAAAATACGCATAAAAAACTTGCTATATCAGAAATTTATCAAAACGAGAGATCCATTACAGCTTTCAAGGTTCAAATCATACCGGAACCAATTAACAAAGCTACTAAGAAATGCTAAGGCTCTTTATTACACTAACGTTTTCCAGAAACAGTCTGCTCATGTGGATCAAGTCTGGCGGACGTTAAACTCTCTAACGGCTAGCGGTTCAACACAGCAGCATGTTGAAAAGATCGTTCACGAAGGAGTGTCCTTGACTGGATGCTCCCTAGCCAATACTTTCAGCGACTACTTTGGAAACTTGGTTAGTGACAGCAGCAATGCCAATGAATCTTGTAAATACATAGACTTTCGAAATAACCATTCAATTTTTTTAGAACCGGTCACAGATTCTGAGGTGTATTCTGTTTTTATGCAGCTAAAAAATAGCAGTTGTTGTGACTGCGATGATTTACAAATTCGACCGATAAAGTATGTTGTCGACATATTAACACCATGTCTGTGCTACATTTTTAATTTATCTCTAACAACTGCAGTTTTTCCTGCCGGAATGCAGAGAGCGAAAGTATCTGTTTTGCATAAGAAGGGAGATAAGAACATACTCGGTAACTATCGACCTATTTCTATTCTTCCCGTATTTTCAAAATCACTAGAAAAAGTTATACAGGCTCGTTTAGTACAGTTTTCCGATAAACACAATTTGCTAAGCTCCGCACAGTTTGGGTTTAGAAAAAATCTATCAACTGAGTTGGCACTGCTGGAGCAAAAAGAATTCATCCTGAAAAACTTCGATAAAAGAAAGCTGGTTCTGGGTGTATTTATCGACTTTACAAAAGCATTTGACTACATAAATCACAATATATTACTTCGTAAACTTGATTTATATGGTATTCGCGGTTTGCCTTTATCGCTTTTGAGGTCCTATTTACACCATCGTAAACAGTACGTTTCCATTGGTAAATATTTATCTGATATCAAACCAGTTAAGTCTGGCGTCCCACAAGGGAGTATACTTGGACCATTTCTTTTTAACATCTATATAAATGATATTGTCAATATAAATCCATCGGCAAAATTTGTAATATATGCTGACGACAGCAGCATATTTTTTTCCGGAACAAGCAGCGATGAACTTATCGATGTCGCCAATTTAACATTGTCTAAATTGTACGCCTGGTCACGAGATAATGGTCTGAACATTAATACCGAGAAAACAAAAGCCATAATTTTTCGGCCAAAAAACAAGAGTGTAATAATAATGCGAGACATCGTATTGAACTCCGTCCCCATAGAAATCGTCAGCACTTTTAAAACTCTCGGAGTATTCTTTTCAGAACGAATGTCATGGGATAACCACATTGAACACTTAGCCACAAAACTGTCACGTGTTATAGGACTAATATACCGTCACGGTTCTTCCCTGCCCGTTAACGTGAAACTATTAATATACAATGCCCTGTTTCAGTCCCATTTAAATTACTGTAGCCTCGTTTGGAGTAACACGACGTTCACAAACTTGCAGAAACTATATTTATTGCAAAAACGAATATTGACAATTATTTGTAATGTGCCTCATGATTACTATAATGAGGGTTTGTTTCAAAAGTTCAGAATTTTAAAAATATTTAACCTCTATGACTATAGATTATGCATCAGCTTAAAACTCGAGAACAAAAAAAAATGCGCGTTTCTTGTCAGACTTATCCGAGTTAGTGCCAAACGATCACGTCTATTTAACCCGACACATGGAATATTGGAAGGTTACCGGCTGTAAGACAAACTATGGTACACAAACTCTACGTTACACTATACCTAAATTGCTCAACTACCTCGCCAGCAACGAAATTTGTTTAGACTCCGTATCAACTAAAGATTTGCGTTCATTCTATTTGCGCTTGTGATTCTTCATCTATGCCTACCAGTGTTGCGGAGTTGCCACTCCGGAGTTGGAATGATTCCGGAGTCATTCCGCATTTTCGCGACCCCGGAATGGAATGGGAATGGAATGGCGACAACGTTCAGGGGAATGGAATGGGAATGGAATTAGATGCCTTTTGCCCAGAATGGAATGGGAATGGAATAAACCCGGTTCTTTACATTTTTTTTTTTTTTTTTACGTTCAGCTATACCGAGCCAGTTAGGGAGTCGGTTGTTCAGAAATAAAATGTGCGGGAAACTGCGAACCCGCGTAAAGCCCTAACAGACTTATACGCAAAAACAAATGCAACGCAAAAAACAAGCATCAAAGCAGGGGGGAGGGCGGCGGTGGCGCCTTTCACCAGTGAAGTTCAACACGTATCCGAATGCGTCTGCGCCTGTAATACTGTACGGCTCAAGGGTACGTCGACGTCGGTGTAGCGGGCATGAACGTGACCCGCTGCTCTGGTGATCCGATACCCAGGAAGGGGGCCAGACGTGGCCTCGCTGTGCGGACCCAGACTTTGTACACCTGCGACTCGTCTCGAGCGCGCTGTTTCTCGGAGAGCTCGCACCTGTGCCGGCCACCTCAGGTCGCAATCCGCGAGCTCTCTGTTTGAATGATGCTAGGCGAAACATGAAGACTGCCATTCATGCGTTGGAGCCGGAGAGTCGGCAGGAAGGACCGTCACAACAGGGATGCCACCGTATCGATTTTTCAACCGTAACAGAAGATAAGACATGTGCTTCAGGATGCTTCAGGTGGTCCACTTTTTTCGAAAATTCCAAATGGAACTACCTGCATGGCCTTCAACGAGGTCACCTACAACGAAAGTACGTATTGTCCTTTCATACAGCAGCGTGGGTAAAGTTTCACGTTCAAGGCAACACCTACAGATTCAAGAATACTAGTTCATCCCACCGTGACGTCATGTGATCAGTGCTGACAGGGGATGCCCTTATTGGACAGGGAAGTGGTGATGTTTTGATGGAATTTATTAAGTGGTCGAAGTCTTTTCGCATCACTGGTCAGTCAGACAGAATGCCAGGGAAGGGACCGCGGTCAATCCTTGATGGAACGTTTTTTAAACCCATTGAGGACTCTTCGTCCGGAACCACTACCTTCAAGGCGAAGTGCCAAGCCTGCGGGAAAGTAATTTCGGGACCAAAAAAACAACAACAAAAAACTTCTACTTCAAACGTAAAGCCTCATCTCAGTTGGCGTCTCAAAGAAATTTGAAAAGTGTATTGCATTATCAGTATTTATATTTCTGCCCTCCCTAAAATGTATTCTTGTATTTGTATTTCCAAAGACTCTTTGCCTCTTTTTAAAAAGTATTTCCGATAGGTATCGCGATACATTTTTACATATATATTTGAGACTTGAGTATGAGTATCTTAGCTGCTATTTTCATCTATCCCAGTATTTGCATTTCCAAATACATATTTGAATATTTCTGCCCAACCCTGCAACGTAATTCAGCTGTCAAGTGACACTTTTAACGTTTAGGAATTAAAGGAATGGAATGGAACGATTCAGCCATTCCAGGAGTGGGAATGGCCCCAGTGTCCCCATTCCTAGGAGTTGAAAGGAATGGAATTTATAGAAAACTCTAATTGCCCGGAATGGAATTGGAATGGAATGGGGGTGCCCATTCCGCAACACTGATGCCTACTATGTTACCTATTATCTACTTGTTTGTTTGAACTGTATAATATTATTTTTAGGGCTACAACAGTGTCTACTCTGTAGTGTTTATAATAATTCTGATGAAGTTTTTTTTTTTTTTTTTTTTGTCTTTCTTATGTATATGCGTGTGCGCGCTTCTTTTTTTTTTTTTTTTTTTGTGCTGCTGCGTCTGTCACCGTATGGGGCTTCGGGCTCGTCAAGCCTCCTTTGGAGGCTCTTTCCCTTCTGCCCCTCCAATTCATTTGGAAAATAAAGTTATTATTATTATGTACAAAGGAGGAAGTTAAGTCTGTTCAAGCATACTAGTAGCCGACTCGAGGCGACTATACCGGGCAGAATAAACGCGAGCCGCCTGCCTTTGAATTTTTTTCTAATTTATAAGTCGTTCTTTCGATAAGGGTCCCATACAGCGCAAGTGTTAAGGAGTTTCAGCTAATATAGGGGGCGCTCCGATCGATCCAACATGGCGGAAAAAAGGGGATAGATTTGCGACGCCGGTGGACCGGTAGAGTATAAATTAAACAAAGCGTGTCGTTCTCTGTTTGTTGCCGTGTACGAGATGATCATCACTTCAAGCAAGACCTACCGTGATGCAACAAATAAAGTGTTCAAGCCAGTCGAAGGCAAAAGATCTTGCCATAGTCAAGATATGTGTGCAAGTGTTCGACGTGGGCTCTCACGCTGGTGCAGCTGTCATCAAGTTGAACTGAAGGTACGCGGGTCCAAAGAATGGTGTATATCAACAATGTTTGCGCGTTGAAACTGTGACGCGTACTTTATCTAAACCTAAACTTATCAGTCTGCGACTACAAACATTTTTGTTGACATTGCTTAGTTGATGAAACCATTCAGCCCTCGCGTTAAACGGCGTTTAGAACTCCTGGGTTGTTGTTCAGGTTAATTGCGCTAAAAAGCGGTTGGATGGAAAGTATGACAGCTACAGCATACAAGGGACGATCGAAGTCTTTATCCTATGTTGCGATCAGCTGGTCGCCGACCGTCCTGCTTTTACGCATAATGTAAACAAGCCCCGGAAGCGCCAGTCTCATTTCGATGTGCTTGTGCACACCTACAAGCCTCCTTTTGGCTTTCGGGGGAAGCTTTATTGTAATACAAATAGTCTCATCGGTCGTTCGAGTTGTATGTGCCACTGTGATATCTGCTGTGTGTGATCTGCTGACAAACAAAAGTCTGTATTAAATACCAGAAAGAGAATAAAGGTGCAGCTTTTTTTTTAAATTGTTCTTTCAACAAAACAGGGCAAAGCGTCTAAAACAAGAGCAACTTAAGCTGACGTTTGAGTGTGGTCAAAAATGAATGGCAAAAGGTTATGCTAAGTGGTAGATGTACACAGTTCATTTTCTTTTTGCTTCTCCATTGTAAATTAAGAGATACGTGCTTTTGAAAATGTTTTTATCAGGACAAAAATAGGTTTTCATACACAAACCCATGCACTGTGTATTAGAAACAATGCAGTTAGTATTGATGTAAAAATTTTAGGTCTCCGTTATTCAAATGTACGCTGTTGTTTACAGAGTGGATACACGTCTAGTTATATGAAGGTTAAATATAACTTCTAAACAAGTTTGACAGAGTCGCAGGGTCAGGGAAGTGCACCACAGCATTTGTACCGGGGTTATCCCCGTACTGCCCGACCTTTTTACTTTGACAAAAAGTTGCTTTGTCAAACATCCCTTTTTCTGAATTCGCAGACGCGCTGGTTTCAGCGACTCTGCTATGCTCACCCATTTGTACGAGAAAATCGTAGTTCTCCTTTCGTGTTGGTCATCCTCGATTTCATGTAGACCCGCATGAAGCTCCATTCTTCCTCCGAGAAGCTCTCGGGAGATACTGAAGCGGGGCAAGTCTTCCAAAGACATTTTCTCAGCGAGGCAGTCGAGTCGCGGTCGCAGAGCGGGATGCCGAAGTGACGCTCACCTGCTGCAACTCTTATTACGTCATCCAAAACAGGCACCAGTGTCCATGCACACAGAACACATGAAAAAATGACCGCATCTTCACATGGTGAATGATGTTGATTGGGGCGAATCTCTGGTGGTGCTGATGATACTGATTTTGTTTATAGGAAGTGCTGTTGGTGCTAATTTTTTTTATTGCTCATATGTAGTGCTGAGTTCCGGGTTGCGTTGGTATGAATCGTGGTTATATACAAATTTGAGCATTTGACCGCAGCGTCTTCTCGTCTATAAACGTTGAGCCAATGCATGCAAAGTTTAACGTGATTATATACGCATTTGACCGCAGCGCCCTCTCCTGTATAGACGTTGAGTGGCTACATGCAACGTTTCATCCATGACATCCCCAGCTCTTGAGTTACTAGCACAACTCAGAGCCCCCTACTCGTTCCGCAGTCGTGGCCGAGTGGTTGAGGCGATGGACTAGAAATCCATTGGGGTCTCCCCGCACAGGCTCGAATCCAGTCGACTGCGCAAACCTTTTGTTTTCTTTTTTAAGGAGACAGATGAGATGGCCATCGATGAGAGCACGACGCCGGACAAGGCTAGATCCTAAAGAGCTTCGTCCTTAAAAATCCCCGATCGTCCCTTGAATGCTGTAGCTGCCATACCTCGTGTCTGAAGTAGCGGCCAGGCTCTTTAAATCGACCGCAAAAATCGGTTTCTTAGCCTGTCGTGTTCCGATTTTGTACAGCCTTGGCCACAGGTGGTGCATTGTTTCTATAAAATTCGCAAAGAGCGAACTTACCTGAGGAAAAAGTTTAAAAAAAGGCTTAAGAGTGGGCATGTGCTAGTGGCAGGAAGGCAGACTCGTCAAACCCTCTTTTATTTTCTCGTGCAGGTGCTATCATAATGTGTATCTTGCTCGCTGCCGCCTTCCAATGGCACGTCGTCAGCTTCGCAAAGTCATCCGACCCTGCTTGGCTCGTCACCGGAACAATGCTGCCCGGCTTCGTCGATTGAAGACATCGATTTTCATCGGTGCTCTTTCCCGGCTACTTTGGCTTCATTGTCAGTGACATCAACACTCCCGCACCCTATAATTTTATTCTAACAACTTTAACTCGTCGAGGCGACACAAACACGCCTAGTAAACTTATTGTCTGCTTTCTTTCTCAGCTTTTTTGTCGCGCTCTTTCTCGTTCCTACTCTCCGGACACCACTGATGTAAGCACTAAGCACATAGGATTTGCCGCGTTCTGCTCCCGTCTTTAACCCCCCCCCCTCTCCCCTTTTCCCACCGGGGGACTCCGAATGAACCCCGCGAGAAGGGGCGGAAGGGACCGCTACTGCCACACGACGTGTTCCCTCCCAAAAAACGGCGGCAAGGGGGCAGGGGACTGGAGGGGCTTAGGGCACGCGGTGCCAGAGTGACCCCGCTCGACATAAATCTGTGCAAATGCGATTAACTTCCCTATATTACGAGATAACACGATAGCACAACCAAACATTAGCGTCGAGATTTGCAATGACTAAAGATGCTTAGCATTGATACCGAAACATACTGTTCGACGGTCGTTTTTGTGGCTTTCCCAGGGTTTACGAGATTGATTTTCAAAGGTAATGTGACACTCTTGTTGCGGCTGGTACCAGAGTGTAACCGCCAATCAGGGATTTTTTTTCCTCCGGCTTTCGTACAACGCGCTTGTTTTTTTGTTGTCTTTTTTTCTGACGGCTGTCGTTTGGAGTTTAAAAACATGGCTGCAAGTTTGGTCATTCTTCAAACGCGTTTAAATTGTAACTCGGGTATTTTTTTCTGTATTTTAAATGTAGTGCTGTTTATAGTGCAGCAAGTGTCCCTGAATGACAAGGTGTAATGTATTCTTCGATGCCTTGTGTACTTTTGTAAATATCCCAGGCAGCACAAAACATTCGGCCAATATTGGGGTAAAATTTGGTAACTGTGTCCAAGTTGCGCTGGTTTTCCCAACGTGCACCAATATTGGTAAACGTTAGGGAAATCTCTCTATAATTGCAACAAGGCGTGAAGTTGGGCTAGTTGGTTCATTATGCAAACTTGGAAACAGTGCAAAAAAGACAAGGGACAAGAACGAGAAGTGAACGAACACAATGCTGACTGGCAACTGAAGTTTATTCCTGCGAGGAACAGAAAGAAAAACATAAAAGATGCAAGATAGATAAAACATAATCCACCGCCTTGAGGTACGCCCGAGCACTTAAACAAATCTGTCGAATTTCTTAATGAGAAAACTTCGTCATGCGCCAAAGCCACGGACGGGGCACTAACACACGTGTCCGCTCCGTAGGTAGAAATAAAAAATGCCTCATCGATTTCTCTAGTCACTTTGTTGCGGTGACGAGCCAGAATCTTTATCCCCGTGAAAACCGGAGAACACGAACACCTATCGCAGTGAACTGCAAGGTGTCCCGACTGTGAAGACAGAAGGGAAAGGGAATGCTCCCTGGCCATAACATTGACACACCTCCCCGTCTGACCTATGTACACCCTGCTAAACGACAATGGGATCAGATACACCACACCCGTCGCTCACGTAACATACCGGGTTCGGTGGCTAACCACACACCGAGGCCCAGATGTTACGTGCGCGACGGGTGTTGTGTATCTGATCCCTTTGTCGTGTGGCAGGGTGTACGTAGGTCAGACGGGGAGGTGTGTCAATGTTAGGGCGAGGGAGCATTCCGTTTCCCTTCAGTCTTCACCGTCGGGACACCTTGCAGTTCACTGCGATAGGTTTTCGTGTTCTCCGGTTTTCACGGGGATAAAGTTTCTGGCTCGTCACCGCAACAAAGTGACTAGAGAAATTGATGAGGCATTTTTTTATTTCTACCTACGGAGCTGACACGTGTGTTAGTGCCCCGTCCGTGGCTTTGGCGCATGACGAAGTGTTTCTCATTAATACATTTTTATCTATCTTGCATCTATTATGTGTTTTTTTTCTGTTCCTCGCAGGAATAAACTTGAGTTGCCAGTCAGCGTTGCGTTCGTTCACTTCTCGTTCTTGTCCCTTGTCTTTTTTGGGCTGTTTCCAAGTTTCCTATAATTGTCCGATATTACCCAGTATTGGGCCAATACAGGTAAATACTCGGATAATCGTGGTATAGCTTTCCAATATTATCCAGTATCTGCCCAATATCGGTCAATATTATATTGATATAGCTGGACTATATTTCCAATATTATCCAGTATGTGCCCAATATTGGTTTACACTGGGCTAATCTTGATATAGCGGTTCAATATTATTCAGTATGTGCTCAATATTGGCAAATATTGGACAATCCATTTATAGCTGGACAATATTACCAATATTATCTCGTATGTGCCCAAGATTGGTAAATATTGGGAGAAACTTGGTATAGCTTTCGAATATTATTCAGTAATGCCCAATCTTGGTAAATATTAGAACTATCTTAGAATAGTTAAATAATATTACAAATATAATTCAGTATGGGCCCAGTTTAAAACTCCCTTGAGCAGGCTGACTTGTTTTTTAAGTGGAAAAATGCAAAAGCAGCCCCTATACACAAAGGTGGCGATAGAACCAAAACATCTAACTACAGGGCCATTTCAATGACAAGTGTTTCTTGTAAAACTTTAGAGCACGTTATATTCTCTAACCTAATCAGTCATCTACAAGCGAACTATTTGTTTACCCAAAGCAACAATTCACGACGGGATTTTCGTGTCATACAGAATTTATTGAAATTACGCATGACATATTGCTACTTCGATTAACAGTGTCCATAAAGTTGATTGTATTTTTTGGAGTACCTTGAAGCTTTTAATTCTTATCACACACACTGTCATTGCAAACGTTATCTACCGTTCATACTCCAGATGTACTTTTAAAATGGATGGAAACCTAGAGACAAACACGCAGCTCCGACGTCATGCCTCTGCGGTGGCGCTGTTGTCGCCACGGCGCATGCGCAGAAGCTTCACGTCTTCTGCGCACGCGCAGTGCCCACACCTGGTGTGGGCAAATCCGGTCTTGTTTGTAAACAGTGAGTCGGTCTATATCTAGTTGGAAGAAAGCAAAAAGTGGTTCCGGTTGGTGTCAGTTCCTCAAATCTTACCGTGTTATCGGGTGTGCCGCAAGGTTCCGTTTTCGGTCTTCCTTTTTTATCTTCATAAATGATATCGCTGCGAATGTTTCTAATCATCTAAGAAGATATGCCGATGATTTCTTTGAATACCGTGACGTCTCAGTGAAGCGGATTCCGAGCTTTTACAAAATGACTTTGGCTCCATTTTATTTTGGTGTCAAGCATAGAAAATGTCTCTCAACTTCAACAAATGGAATCTAGTAAGGTTCACAAACAAAAGGCGACCTCTGAACATAACATATTTCCTAAGTGTACAAGTTCTTCTGTTGTAACAGAATATAAGTATACAGGGGTTTTGTTTCCCAGTGAGTTATCTTGGAACGCGTATGGAAATTATATATCTGCCCAGTCTGGCCGCCCATTAAACTTTCCTAAACAAACTTTGGGAAAGCGCCCGTAAAACTTAGAAACGCTGTATATGACAAACGTGCGTCCGATTTTAGAATATGCTCGCACCATGTGAGACCTTCACACGAGGTCAAGTATGAATGGGCTAGATCGCACACAAAACGAGCAGCGCGGTTTCTGTCGGGTAACTATGATTTTTCTAAAAGCTCATCTGAAATTTGCAAAAGGTTATGGCGGCCTTTGCTTGCTGACCGGCGGTAGTTTTTGAGATTTTCCTTGTATTACAGCATATTCAATGGACGAAACGGCAATCAATTAAGAACAATACATAAAATATCCAACTTATGTGTCGGCCCATACTGACAATCATTCAAAAGTCTGCGGGTACAGGAGTAGAATGATGATAGTTGAATGCAAATTTTAACCAAGAACTGCAAACGAATAAAATAACCTTCCGGATAAAATTTTCTCTTCACCAGCTTCGTCTTTTTCTCAGATCTGTAGAACTTCTTGTTTGGCTAAGTGTCTCCTAGTGAAAAATACACCAGGCCGAGAGCTGGTGTGACTTCATGTTACAACAGACGTTTTTACAGATGTGATTTGGGGCATTTTCACACCAGCAATCTGGTGTTCTGCTGTGACACCAAAAATCTGGTGTGTTGGTGTGACAGCAGCAATCTGGTGTTCTGATGTGACATCAGCAATCTGGTGTTATGGTGTGACATCAGGTTTTGTCGTGGTGTGATATTAGAGCACCTGTTGACTGGGTGTTGCTTTACTCACAAAAAAGGGTACCAGGCAAAGTTTGACAATAACGCTGCTGTCATAATTACTTTATTAAAAAAACAAGAAAGCACAACAGTAAAGCTTCGGAAGCTTTACTGTTGTAGGGAGTTGGCCGTGATCAACTGGAGTTTGTCCGGAGCCACTACCCTGCGTCGAAGAACCGGACGCCCTGTCGTTCCACAATTCTTGGCCTTTCAGCTTGTGGTTGACTGTCTTAGTTACGCTGATCCGTTCCGTGCGTACCCCTCCGCTCCAGAAATCTCCTCCTCTAAGGCATCATACACGACAGATGGCTCGATTTTCTTGTTTAGCTCTTTCAGGGATGCCTCCTTAAGTCGAAGAATATCAAATGTTTCTTCGAGCTCACTGATGTCGGTTGGATCCGTGGCCAGCAGGACGCCAATCTCGTTGATGATCTTTGTTGTGGCGGCTCGCGGGGTAGTCCTCTTTCGCTTCAGGCGGTCGACGCCCTCCTGGCTCGTAGTAGGCATGATCTGGCCATTAATTCCCGGTTTTCGGTACCAAAACTAATAATTACCCAGGCAGCACAAAACATTATAATAACATTAATTTTTTGTTGTGCAAATTGAAATAACGTTTTCTGTTAGGTGTAAATGTTACAGCAACGTTCAAATAAAACACACAACGTTTTAGGTATGTTCTCAATGTTAGTGTAACGTTCAAATTAAACATACAACGATATTGTTGTGTACAAAGTGTTATAACAACATTCAATGCATAACTGTAAAGCAATGTTATGAGCGCTAACATTAAAGTAACATTCAGCAACATTATGTTCCTAACATTATTTTGAAGTTTACAATGAAACACCACGTACAGTAACAATTTATTGGTATACCGTTTTGAAAAGAGTAACATTTTTGCAAATGTAAAAAAAATGTAGTACACAATTTTAGTTTGAGATTTTATTGAAATGTAGCGTAAAGGTACAAAAAAATGGCAAGGAAAAATTAAAATATATGCTATGCTACTTTTTTGCATTTCATGTCTTTTGCCCTATAAAGATGGAAGTATTTCGATTAAGCTTTTCTGTAGCAGCTGCTAACGCCAAAAAACGGAAAATCTTGGAAACCTAAATGTAAAATGTGATCCATAGAAAGACGACCATAAACAGAATGTACTTGTTTCAATTGTTTTTTGTTTCACATGATTAGATTCACTTCCCTTCACCAGTGGGGTCTGAAGGGAGAGGTGGTGATTATGTCGACTACGGAACTTGTGGATAAGAAAAGTGATGATGTGTATCACGACAGCCCTTTCGTCCCCTCTTCATAAACGGTCAGTCTCTTGGCTTGCCAGCTTGACCCCTCTAAGGTGTTCACTATATTTCCTTGGCCCTCTTGAAGTGACCTAGGTCACGCTACGATTTACTACAGAGACGCCCGAAGGTGGTGGATTAATTATTTGAAAGTATAGAAACATGTGCCTCCTTAAATTTAAAAAAAAGTTATTTTTTCTTACAAAAGAAATTTCCGTCATGCTTTTTTTTTTGTTTTAAAATGATCAAAAAGGATTTTGGACATATCTGGTGTTTATTACGTCTAAATAACGTGTGGAATGGGAAAAAAATAAAATTGGAAAACATAATATTCGTTTCATTCGGCCAGAATAAACGTCTCATTGTCCCAAAATAATGAAGTTTTTTTCCTTCCCCTTATTTGAATTAGATATATGTACGATATATTTACTGCACTTTGTATGCAGGGAATGTACATAGGTGTGCTGGTGCAGTGGGAAGGCTGGCATCCATGCAACTATGTGTCCGAGGTTCCTTTGGCATGTGAACTTAAACGGCACAATCAGGGCAACTCCGCCCCCTCTTGACGAGTCCTTGCACTGTAAAAAATTTCCGTAATTTTACAAACACTCTGTTGTAATTCTGACGGAATCTGTGTCTCTTTATTAGGTAACGGATATAAAACTCATTTCTTGTTACGTTGAATAAAATAGTATACAATTGTGTGCCTAAGAGTACCATAGCAGAGGATAAAAGCATTAAAAGTGCTTTTATCATTTAATCCTGCTAAAAGCGATTCCTTATAGTAAAGAGGCCAAAGACTGTACCAAAAAACCTGCAGTACCCTGCAAAAAGAAGAAATTAAAGGGGTGAGGAGAAACACTGAATAGAAATTAAGTAAAAGTCCATAATTCACAGTAAAGCACAAAGGCACTGCTTTACCTCACTGAGAGTGAAGGTGGCAAGTTGCCTGTCTACAGATGTCTTCGAGCTTGTGACGATTGTCAGGGGGGTTCTGCGTGAGTGCACATAAAGGGATTGCCAAAACAGTGAAGACCACACCAAGAAGGAATGCTGTTGCTCTACGGTATGAAACTGTTGAAAGGCACCGGCACAATTCTTGCAAACAACTCCCTTCAGTGCTGTCTCGTGACCTTGCAGTTCCACAGCGTTGTCTTGGAGGCGTAATAAGACGATCTACTAACGGGGCACACTTAAAATCACCTCTGGCCTGCCAGTAAAGGGCCAGAATTCTAGCTAATGTCAGAGCAGTGAGTGATCGGGAGCGAGCATCGCTGCCGAAGAATAGCGTAAGCTTCCCCCCTTTGCTGAACACTTTCAACTGATCTTACGAGAACAACCTCACAGGAGTCTCATATGAAGCTGCGATACTCTACGGGTGGCAGGACCAGGGCTGTTAGAGGCACCTAAGTGTGCTATGGCCTGTTTCACTGGACACGCAAAGTACAAAACCCGGTGTTCCGCACATTTCAGACAAAACTGCCGACATGCTGTGTGAAGAAGCATAGCTGGTTGTTTATAGTAGACCTTGCCGACGTTGTTCTGCAAATCTTCGTGGATTCTGGGGTCACCTGATAAGCAGCACCAGCATCAGGTCATCCGTAACAGCAGTGGAGTCGTTTGGAGGGAGGCATTATCACGATTAATAAGCATGTTTAGAACAACTGTACTGAGCAGGCTGTCACATCAAATTGCTGAGCACTTGGGCCACTGGAAATAGTTCGACGGTATACACTGCACTCTGAGCGACTCAACTTGAAGGCTTCTAGTATGCACACATTTAATTAAATCTAGTGTTAATGAGCACTAGTGGTTCGCTGGGCAAGTCGTAGGACTCGGTCACGGAAGTCGGGCAGCACGCACAGTATAGCAGCTCTTTGCCAAGCTTGTGGGTGGTTCCAGCTCCAGGTTACGGCGTCGCCAAAAGGGTAATTGGAAAAATACCACGACCAGCACAAATCTAGAGTTCTTAGCACGATCCCTTCCGTAGGTAGCGTGCTCCACTGTATCAATCGACAGGGTGACCGCCATAAACCGAATCCTGTATCCTCGTTTTACATACCGATAGAACTGACATGGGATGCGTCTCGGGGAGTGAATGAAGGTGCAGCAGCTCATTTGGGACCAAGTGTCCATTTTGAGAATCATACGGCGATTTGAAACAACGAAGAAGGCTCGCGTTCCAAAGCCACTGAGCGTAGTAATCGCATTTAAGAGCCACTGACCGTAGTAATCGCATTCCAAAGACGCCGCGCTGTCGTAGATTGTTTTTCACCATCTATGTCATGTAAGGCTGAAGCCAGGGATAGGGAATCCGTCGCCGGAAATGTGAAGAAATCAAGCAAACGACGTGAGGCGCGCCGACTCGGTTCGTGGGTGCCGACGACGTCCGAGCAACCCTAGTGGGGTCCTTGCTTCCAAGACTGGAGATTCTTTCAAGCGGGCCCATAATATCCAGACAGCATGCTTGTGGCTGATGCGGATAGCAGGAGGTGGATAACAGGACAACCAACGCAGGAGTAGGTCGAGCACGGCCGGCACTCGAGAAAATGGTGGTCGCCGCCATGTTAAAATCAAACGAAGCCAAGCAGGCCAAGCTTCAGTTTAGTACACAATGCACTACAACCTGATTTATTACAAATAATTATATAAATATCAAAACATATTTTTGTATTTGAAAGTTTGAATTTAAGTTGACTAAAACAAGCACGTTCACATTACGTCAAATGAGCTTGGTCGGAACCAACGTTACTAAAACGCTCAGTTGGAAAACTGCCAAAGAGACTTATCTGAAAAAGCGGCCCCGATCTCTCCTCGAGAACCGAGCTAATGACGAACACAACGCCGCCATTTCTCCCGCAGCGGACACTCAAGGAACGGCACGTTACTTTTATTTTGGCTTTAATCGGCTATTTTGGAGCCGAAACAGATACAGCTGAAGAGGTTACAGGGGTGCCACCCCGTCTCCCCAACGGACGCGTCGCGAGTTACTGCTGAAGTTAAAATGCACCTAGGTTAGGACGCGCTACGTGAAAGCACCGCTGAGGCATGGTTGTAAAAAACAATATTAATTGTGCCGCAAACCCCTGCAATTTAAAGATTTTAAAAACGTCACGCGCGCATCATTTTCTACTAAACTCCAACAAATTTCATACAAAAAGAGTCTTTTCCCTACGTCTTTACGCAAAAATATGCTATGTAAAAGCTCAAGGTGACCGCAGTACAGACAAATGACAAAGCGTGGCGCTGTTGTCGTATTTAGCTCGGTCTCGGTGGACGCCAGCGGCCCAAGTTTCGACGGCGAGTTTCCCAACTGAGCGTTCTAGTAACGTTGGTCAGAACCGTTGGAACCAACGAGCAACGACTATCGCCTCATCTCCGTCGCCATCGTATCAAAACACAAAAACAAAACGAGCGGGCGCTTTCAGACTTTCGGAAGAAACATCAAAGAACGTTCTTAGAAAAAGGAAGTGTCCTTGGTGCCGGCGTGCCTATGGAACCAGCTGTGGATTTGAGTGTAATTGGTGAGTGCTAGCCCATTTGTTTTACTTTTTACGTGCTTTCTTTTCGGAGCGTTTATGACGTGTTCTTGTGTGCAGTCGGCGTAAAAGCGAACGTGTGCGGTTCCTTGTCGCACACGTGCTTTCTGCATTGGATGACCCCCGATCTTTTGCCAAGGAAGTCCCGGAACCGACCTGTCACTGAGTGAGCAGTTAGATTGCTGCAACTCACCCAGAGGCAAAGGCCCCACCGGAGGCAGGCGGGCGGGCAAGCCAGGCACTTGGTGAGTGTATCAGGGAGTTTTGTCTCGTAGATCGGTGGACAAGGCTTGATTTCTGCAAATCGGGTGGCGGCTTGGTACCACCCAGCTACGCGGTGTGTTTTGCGGAACCCATAACCGCTAAAGGTACCCGTTAGCGTGCTGTCGTCTCGTATTCGCTTCCACTGTGGGAGTTTGGATTCAAATTTGAATTTCTTCCTGAGAAACTACTGGAAACATTGCGTGACGCGCGCCTTTAGAAGTAGAGTCTGTATTGATTACGTACGTTGCTTGCGAAGAGTATAAAGAGTTCTTTTTCAACTGGGGCACTGACTTTTTATACAAAATACTGTATATGTTGCACCACAGGCAGTACTTCATTGGGAAGGTTGGAGGAAAAAACAAAAACGCGCATTGAGTCGTGACGAAAGAAACACAAAAAACATTGAAAACTGTCTGAGGACCTATGTAGCTTCCACGGAATCCGGCAAGGTGAGTGCAGTTATTTCTACATGACCCCAATCTCCGGCGGCAATGGGTTGCGCCCGTAAACCAAAAACCTTTTGCCCAACGCCATCCTCTCAACTGTGCTCGGAACATCTTGTGAATGGAGCGCGCACCAAACTTAACGCTGTACTAATGAACATGGGGTACGCTTTCAAGGTGCGTGCAAATTTTCTTCTGATAATTGCTGTTTCAGCTTGGAAAAGTTTGTAACTGAATTTATCTTAAAGGGTCTTTGCAAAGACTTTTTTACTGGTTTTTAATTTGCACCGAACCTGAGCGCACTGAACGTAGTAACTTGGTGAAACTTTTATTTTCTCGAAATTCGCTTTATTTTAATAGTTATGGGCAAATTAAAATAAAAAAACAAGCAAAAAATGACCTTCCTTATGACGTCCTTGGTTGCTTGAGCGGCCGTGAACTAGAGGAGGGGTAGTGGGCTCATTGCGAGCACTCATGGCTTCCGCACTCCGTGTCGACGGCGCGAGAGGGCGCCACCAAAGCATGTTCTGGATAGGCTGTATGCAGCGGGCACCAGAGCGGCTCTCATTGCATTTGCTGCGCGATTAAACACTAATTCGGCATGATAATTCATTGGCCACAAACGACAGCAAACACGGGGTAAAGATCAGTTCAGAATGGGAGCCACTTCGCGCTGCCATACCGCGAAACGGCCAAACCGCAAGACAAAGCATCTGGCCGAAGGCCTTGGAAACGCTCGGAGCCGGTCTGATCCTCCTGTCCATACGACCGCAGCGCCGCCGCGTACATCCGGAACCTTTCCGTGTCGGCGCCTGATCCCACTACTCCTTTCTAGTATGCGCCGCCTTTTCCACCGCTTGGTGGCGGGTATGTTGACAGGTCATTTCTTGTTTCCGTAGTTTATAAATTGCATTTGTTTCTTTTCTCATCTAAAATAGTAAACAAAAACTACTTTTATAAGTAATCGAAATGGTTCACGCCACTTATATTTTGTATTTCGACTAAAAAGAAGCTTTTAGCAGCTCTGACCAGTAGTAAGCCCAGGACCAAAGACGTCCCATTTTGCGCGCTTTCGGTACCGCGGGTCGCCCTCTTCGGTGGAGGAGGTTTCCGCGTCCCGTTAAAATACGACGCAAAGATATTTAGTTACTCTCTCCGTGCCCGCTGGCTTGCCTGAACTTCAAGAGATGTGGAAACCGCAAGAAAGGTAGACGCTTAAATATGATTGCAGGGCCCCTTTAATATTGGTATTTTGAATTGTTGACAATTACTCAATTTTATCAGCTATAACACTTAGTTGAAAGCTGATTTCTGCAGCCGGCTGTGGCTGGAAATTGTTGAAAAACTAGTTCTATCGGTTTTCCTGAATCGCAATCTCCTGCGCGATACCGCAGAGCTCTGGACCTCTGTTGACTGTCACAATGCGACTAAATTATTCTTATTTTCAAAATTAGTACATAATGTAATAGAAAAAAATCCTCCAATTTCTGTTGCTGAAAGTTAAAAAATGCTTGTGCATCAATTTTGAATAGTTGAATCACTGATCGACTCGCTCCGGCAATCGGCCCTCTACTTTGCTCTGTTCACTTCTCGACAAAAGACACACTCGTCAGCACGGGATTCTCTAATGAGACGTTTATAAACACTTGTGCATGAGCATGTTTCAACGTTTATAAACATCGATGCATGAGCATGTTTCAACTTTCAGCAACAGAAATTGAAGGTTTCTTTCCAGCGACATTATGTACTAATTTTGAAAATAAGAATCTAGTTCCGTTGTGACGGTCTGCATAGGTTCACGGCTCTCTGGTTTCGCGCAGGAGATCGCGATTCAGGCAAAGCGATCGAACTAACTTTTTGACAATTTCCAGCCACACCCGTCAGCGGAAATCAGCCTTCAACCAAGTGCTTCAACCAGCCTTCAACCAACCTTGCGAGCGCACCCCATGTTCATCGACAGTATAGCGTCAAGTGCGGTGCGCGCTCCATTCACAAAATTTTCCGAGCACAGTCGAGAGGATGACGTTAGAGAAAATTCTTTTTTATTTAGGGATGCAAGCCACTGCCGCCAAAAATTGGGGTCATGTGGAAAGCGAAGGAGCTTAAAGATATTGCAGCCGCACTCACCTTGCCGGATTCCGTACAAGCTACATGGGTCCTCAAACAGTATTCTACACTTTCTGTCGTTATTCGTGCACCTTATAACTGAGCAACGGTGTCCCGATGACCGGGGGACTGTCGCCATCCAAGCCCGTGCTTCCAATTAAGTTTGAGAGTTTAGAACAGAGAAGAAAACGCGAACGAAGTTCGGGCAATGCCTTCACCCAACACCGGCAAAGCCTCTCATCCGGGACTTTCACTCTTTCTAACGCTCCAGCTAGAGGGAAAGCGCAGGTAGCCCTTTACCCTTTTCTCTCTCGCCCTCTTTCAGTAAAACGGTTTATATACGGCTCTGCTCTGTTTTAGGCCTGTTGAGCACGCTTCTTACCAAGCCCTGGTGCACTGCGGAAAAGCAACACCAGCAAAAGCAAGCTCCACAGGTGTTGCTTCTCTGCAGTGCACCAGTGCTTTGATAGAAGTGCGCTCAACGGTGCCGCGAGAACAAAAAGTATAAATTACACAAAAACGCTGTTCGAGTGAAGCGGCTTATGAATACATTGAAAAAGTAGCGGGACAACCCAGGTTGTGAAAACTGTTTGACTCAACGAGAAGTATTAAATAGTAATGGGACGAACCTTTATCCGAATCGAGATTCGGAGCCGAATCTGAAGATTCGGAAGAGTAGCCGAATCTCAAGCGATTCGGAAAGATTCGGAGCGTTGCCATGGTAGCCAGATCATGTTGATGAGAGTTTCAACTTTTCGTGATATTGAATTTACTAAATTCTTCAAAATGCACAAAATAATATTGTGATATACTATCATAGTAATAAATAAAATGTTCCGCTTTGTTTATATTATTTTGGATGTTTGTTGAGAATGGTAGCCAGACATCACGGGAAAATTGGTTTCGGTTCACATGGAAATACCAGCGTATGCTTTCATCGCCGATAGAGATCGATGCCGTTCGTGTTGTTCAGTAAAGACACATTTCGTGCCCGTAATTAAGGTCATGATGGCACACACCACACAAGTGAGTATGTTCCATTTGATTATTCTCAACATGTGTCCACTGAGGTATTGTTTTCGGAACACGGGAAACGATGTTAAACTCCTTGCGTCGTACTATTACAGTCTCTACTCCATTTGTACCCTTCTGGTTAATGATATCCCATTTAGTTAGTGTTTGTTTCCGAAAAATAAAGTTACGCTGGACATCCCTGTGTTGTGTTTCTTCTTCATCAAATAAAGTTCACATACACAAAACTGGCTGCCGAGAACGGAGAAACGACAGTGTGACGTTTTTTTTCGCCACCGGTACGCGGTCGAAGTTGTGACAATCAACATTCATATCGCTCTCGCTCCTTACAGGTACAGACATACGCAGCTCTAGAGAAAGAGACTAATATTTCCTTGCCTGAATATATTTATTGTGCGTTGCGCCACATAATGTATAATACATAGCATTTCGCTACGTTTTACCGATCACCACGAAACCGCACAGAAACCGAGATTGTGCATTGGTAAGGCCTACGTCAACCACACCGATCACCTCAGCTTGATCTGGGCGCATGCCAGGATTTAAAATGAGAATACAGTACATACCATACGTTGAAATAAACAAGACGAAATCTAGTTATATGCAGTAACAGTACCTAAAAAAGGAACAAAACTGACCGCATTTGCAAGGTTTACTACAAGGTTCACGCTGCCGTCTGCAACCGGCGACGAACCTGAGGAATCTCCGAATCTGCCGAATATTCGTCGCGGGAAGTTCGGAAGTTTCCGAATCCGAATCTTGGGTGATTCGTCCCATCACTAGTATTAAATATCCGAGTTTGAATTATTGCGAGCCTGCTGTATATACGAGAGGAGATCTGGCTCAGCCTAATGTGCTTAATATCACTGAATAGTTGTGCAATTCTAGTTTGTTAGTTTTATTTCTCAAGCAATTGTAGTATGGGGAATTCAAATGAATGCAAATTTTTACTTTGGTTTAGTTTATCAAAGGTTTGTTTTATATGTCATGTACAATAGAAAGCTGGGGAGCTGGGCTAGTTAGTAAGCACGTTGCTCGCTCACTTTAACCATGTATGTCACATACAATTTGTTGTGATTGTGTATTGATTTCAAATCCTCTTCTGCTCTTTATTTCAAGCTGCACATACACGCACCATAAAGATTCCGAAGAAGTCTTCAACTGAAGGACAACTATAAGTACAAGCATGGAGGGGCATGATGGCCAGTGCAAGGACAACTACAATGTAAATTTCTCCAAAGTTAAAGCTAGGCATGCCTTCTTCCGATAAAGGTATTGTGGCAAGTAGGTATGGCTCAGTTTCAAGCCATCACAATATATACTTCGTTCATTTCTGATCACCTGCTCTAGTCACCACTTCTAGTCAGTTTTAAGCTTGTTGCTGTAGTACACACAGATTTTTTTTTTAAATTATTGGTGAGTTATTTTAACAGCCGAGTCTATAGCATCTTTGCTCGTATGTATACGCTTCTTTTGGATTAATTTAAAACCACAATAAATTGGTTTAAGTACATGCACCTGACTGATTTCATCTTTGCAAGGGTAGTAAATTGCAATTAATTGCGTCTCAATATGTGCTGTGACTGAAAGGAGCTCGGTAATGGTCGTGCATTCTAGCGCTGTTGTTAATAGTGTGCAGTACTGTGCCTTTCACAAACATTATTTTCCTTATTTAACGGACATGCTACGATCAAACTTCTTCAAAAGGTGCATACAGTCAATTCTCTGCAGTTATGTATATAGTGCACTGGAGTCCGGTGGTTCATCTTCTGGAAAACATTGCTATGCATGCGAAGAGGGGCCTCCTTGAAGACCCAGGACGCAATATTTTGCTGCAAGTCTTAGCTTTTTATGTCCTTGGAAAAGCCATGTCTGTAGCGAAACACTGCCTGTCGTTGGGTTTCAAGGAGGTTCCTTTCCAACACCTTTCCTTCAGCTTTGACTACCTACGGTTTTGTTGGTACCCAAGTTTATAAAAGATTAAATTCACATCAAAGAAAATGATACTGCTACACTAGCGGAATATCCACAAAATGTCAGAAAGAACTTTTCAGTTGACGAAGACAAAAGTATTGTAATCAGACGCAATTGCTACCCATGCAGTTGGCCTTGTTCACAGCAGAGGCATAACTGCATGGGTTAGCGGTTGCGTCTTAGTCTTCTCTCCTCTTTTAGAGCCATTTCGATGCACTGTGAAGGGCTTCTACGTTGTCTTCTAGTTGCCGGCCACGACGAAACCCTCCTTGGGGTTCGGTGTGAAAATAATCTTTCTCCGCCCATGTTGTCATGCGCTCTTACAACATGCATACGAAAACCCTGTACACAATGCTGGTGTCTGTAAGGCTCCTGTAGTTCCGGCGGTAGCGCCGATCTCCTCCTTTTTTCGGCACAAGCACAACCATTTTTCGCCTCCAGTCTCTAGGTGCAGGCTGTCTTCCGATGAGCATGTCGGTGAAGATCTCAGCCATGTATTCTCTAGAATCTTTCTGTAGTGTTTTGAGGACGCATGCCGATACCTCGTCTAAGCTGCGAGCCGTACTTTTTTTGATGTGGACTAGAGCACGTACAATTGACACCAGGCCAATCTTATCGTCGGGACTGGTGAGAGTCCTATCTGTGCTGCTCTCTGTGGTGATAATTTGGCACGACGCCGTTTCGTGTGGTACGAACATCACCATCAAATGTTCTGTCAGGCACTGGTCAAGCGCATCCCTCTCAAATTCTGTGCGCTCGTCTATGATGACTGGAGTTTGACCCCTGCCATCCAGGGTTCCCAGATATTTTCAAAATCTCCTCGGCGCATCTTTCCCACTTGACCATATTTCCTATAATTTGATCTATGTCTGCAGCAGACAGCTTTCGTTGTACCAGTTGTTTGGTGGCGTTTTTTTTGT